>NC_083287.1:25316427-25517357 GCF_963506605.1 Zootoca vivipara | reverse complement strand
GAAATGTTGCTCGTTGTTTCATAATGTTAATATGATACAGTACGGGGTCTCTGGACATAAGGGGACTCAAGTTAAGCAGCTAGGTTGTATTGGACAAGTCATTGTCCTTTTAGCTAGGCCTATTTCTTCGAGGGAGAAAATAAGAGAAGAATTGAAATGCATTCTGCACATTAGAAAGCCTGCGGAAATAAAGAACCACAGCTAACCCAAACACCCAATCTAGAGATCTCATACGCCCCACCACCAGAAGTATGGGATATGCATAGGCTTTATTTATCATGTTGGTGGAGAATCCTGATTTGTGCTGGTAAAGGAATGCATGTGTGGATGTGGCAAAGAGACACTCCTTGAAACAGAGAAGCTATTGCAGTCAGGGGAGTTCTTGCGAATGTGATGAGTTGTTGTTCACATTGTCTTACTGCTTAGTAAAATGTAAGTATCCTGCTTATATCTTTGCTTCTGGTTTGCATGAGTAATCAAGAAGGGATCCATTATAGTTTAACCTTATACAGTGGTATCTTGGGTTAAGAACTTAATTCATTCTGGAGGTCGTTCTTAACCTGAAACTGTTCTTAACCTGAGGTACCACTTTAGCTAATGGGGCCTCCATTAGCTGCCGCCGCGCCGCCACCATGTGATTTCTGTTCTCATCCTGAAGCAAAGTTCTTAACCCGAGGTACTATTTCTGGGTTAGCTGAGTCAGTAACCTGAAGCGTCTGTAACCTGACGCATCTGTAACCCGAGGTACCACTGTGTTTAGAGACTTACATTTAAGATGCAGATACATTTAGTTCAGTGTTACAAACTTAGATGTGAAAGCTAGGAGCTAAATGACACCTTAAACCAGGCATCCCCAAACTTCGGCCCTCCAGATGTTTTGGACTACAATTCCCATCTTCCCCGACCAATGATCCTGTTAGCTAGGATCATGGGAGTTGTAGGCCAAAACATCTGGAGGGCTGCAGTTTGGGGGTGCCTGCCTTAAACCTAGGTTATGGGTGCAACAACTGAATGTCAAGGCATTTTTATAACAAGAATATAAAGCTGAAAATGAATGAACTGCCGCTAAAATACTGTTTTGTGTTCATTTTTCACATTGCCTAGTCCTTATCTTGCCCACACCCCCTAATATTCTTAAGAGGGTCTCTTCCCCAGTCTTCAGAGAGTAGCTGGAAGTGGGGAGGCAGAAAAAGGTCCTCCTTTCCTTCCGCTCTGTAGTTTTAATCTGAAATCTTAGGCACAGTACTGCACCCCAGAGCTCAGAAACTTCTCACACTAATGAGATTCCATCGCAAAATGTGCCTAGAACAATGCAGGTTTTAAACACTGATTTAATTCTTGGCCTATGTGCTCTAACCTGTCACCTCCTAAGTCCTTGGGAGGAGCTGGTGGAGAGAAAGAGAGCGAGAACTCTGTTGGGGTCTGTTTAAGATTGAGATTACATATTATGGGTAAGAGACTTTAGATGTAAATTCCCTGGATTAGTGCAAAGATAGCATCAAATATTTGGGTCTTCTGATCTATCTGATGCTATCTGATCCTAATGACACTTGAAGCATGATGCCCCAGACAAGCTTAACTTTTGGGAGCTGTATTCTCCAGTCTCAATAACACAACTCCTTGGGTATAATAGTTTGGAAATTTTACATAAGACCCTATGCAGGAGCTATTTTTTCAGTTAAGTATTATCCCAAATGCTATGATTATGGCAATGGAGAACAAGATGTGGATTATCATCAGCTTCCAGATGAGATTAGTTAATGTACAGATGGCAGTGCACAAGGTCTTCAATAAACAAAGTAGTTTATTTCACAAAATTAAACCTTCACCATTTTTATTACTAGAGGTGATAACTGATGGGAGTCAGTTCCTAATACAATTCAGGGAAGCTACCTTGCCTCTTAAGTCATAGCTAAAAGAACACCTATATCCCAGACCTGTGTAACGGAAGTCAGGTGTTTAAAAAGTAAAATGGAGATTGAATGCTGATGTAATACGTTTTAAAGTTACTACTCCTGTATTGTCACATCATCTGTGCTGTTTTACACACAGAAAAGCTAAGTCAACTAATAGCATAAATTAAGCACACTTAAGGACTTCATGGTCTCCATGACAACTATGGAGCTGTCTCCAATGGTCATAAGTCCAAAACAGTGATCAGACCATACCCTTGAACTAGGCTTTTCCTTGAGGGATGTAGCAAAGGTGATTGTGGTGTGCATGTTACATGGAAAATTCACTCACTTATCATGGTCTGAATGTTAGGTGGTGAAGTTTGGTTTGGTGGCACCAATTATCCTCTGTAAAGGTAGAGCACCAGTTATGCCCCACGTGCATAAACTGGTGGATTCCTGAATGCTCTGGGGGATTTTCCAGCAGAAAAAACTGATGATCCTGTCAAAGTCTTGATCTTGCTATGTAATAGGTGGTTGACATGATTGCTCTTGCAGAGCCCAGATGGCTCTTAGGTATTCTGGAAAGCATTGGGCAGCTGTACAAAGACTGCAAGTAGCACAAATCTTACTCCGAAGTTGACCAAACAAAAGTTAGTACACATCATGCCTACCATGTGGCAGTCTGGGTGGTGGAGAGAGCTCATTTAGCAGCCTGCACTGAATCCTTTAGTGGTCAAGTGGAGTTCTTTTGGGTGGTCCATAAGTTGCTGAATCTCATTGTAGGGAAAGGATCTCTGGAATCTTCAAGGACTAGATGACCCTTCCAACTCTACAATTCTCTATAATTAACTCTATAATTCTATGACCCACTGGCTGAATGTTTTGAGGATGAAGTTGCTCAGCTTCAGAGTGACCTTGATGTAGCTGCTGTAGCCATTCAAATTCAAGTGTCACATGTTGTGGAAACAGTTTGGGTTGATTCACAACATGCTTGTGGCCATAAGTCCAACTGTGGGTCCTCTTCACCCATCCCTCTTGGCTTATTAAATCTAGAAGAGGGGTAGTAGACTGGTTGGGTCTAGAGCATGGTTAATGTTTCATGAGAGGGGGTGTCCCTGACATCTTGAAAGAGACAGTAGTACAGCTGCCCCTAAAAGAAGGTGGTCCTAGACTCATTGGTTTAGACATCTGACCAGTTGCAAATACCCCCTTCTTAGGGAAAGTTGTGTAGGGTTGCGGCAGAGTAGCTGTAAAGTGTCTTGGATGTCACAGATTATCTCAACCCATTCCAATCTTGGTTCAGGACTGCCTATAGGTCCAAGCCAATCTTGGTCACTCTGATGGATTACCTTTACCGAGAGTGAGGCAAAGAGAGACAAGCCTTGCTCTTGCTTCTGGATCTTTCTGTAGCTTTTGATACAATTGAAAATGGTGTCCTATGGATGGGTCCCCTGAGTTGAGAATTGGAGGCCTTGTATTATGATGGTTCTGAACCTTACTTTACATAACCAAGTCCAGAGAGCAGTATTGAAAGAATGCCTTTTGGCTCCCTGGCAGTTATGTTGTGGGGTACATACCACAGGGCACTATTTTATCCTGAGCAGTATTCAATATCCTTTTGAAGCCATTGGAAGTGATCATTGGGAGTTTGGAGGCAAGGGGCCATTAGTATGATGATTACACCTAACTCTGTTTCTACGTAACATCTAAATCAGGAGAAGATGTACAGGCCCTGGACTGGTGCTTGGGGTCACTAGTGAACTGGATGAGGGAAAATATACTGAGTTTGAATCCTGGAGAGACAGAGGCAGTGTGGGTGAATACTTCCTGTATCTGAAAAACTGACCAATGGCCTGCCCTGGGCAGGTTTGTACTCCCTCTGAAGGAGCAGATTTAGAGTCTGGGAAAGCTTCTGAATCTAGCTTTGCCCCTAGATGTCCAGTGGCTTCAGTGACTTGGAGCACCTTTTATCAGCTTCGGCTGGTGTGACAGTTAAGGTTGTTCCAAGATTGGGGTAGCTTGACTGCAGTAGTTCAGGCACAGGTAACTTCATGGCTAGATTACTGCAATGCCACTGTATGTCAGGCTCACCTTGTGCTTGGGCTGGAAACTACAGTTAGTGCAGAGTGCTGCAGCATGATTGCAGGCAGGAAGAAGACCCTATCAGCATATTACGACCATGCTCAGAGACTTGCACTGGCTGTTCATTTGCTGACAGGCCAAAATCAATGCAATACTATTAGTATAAAAAGCACTCTACAACTTAGGACCCGTTTACTTCTAAGATTGCCCTACCACATATTTGACTGCTTCAATATATAGAACAGACACTTTTACGAGTGTTGCATAATGTTTGTTCCACAATTGCAAGGAATCAATCCTTCAGCATGGCAGCATCTACCTGTAGCTTGATCACCTGAACAAGCAACATTTTAAAATTAAAGAAAGTTTTTGTGTTTCAAGAAGTCAGGCAGAGAGTCTACCTTCGTTTCCTCTCTGCTGCAGCATATGTTGTTATGCCCTCAGCTCTCGAGATAACTGGCCTGTATATTGTTCTCCGGTATATAGATAAAGGAAACACAATGATCCGCCTCCAGAACCTACTTCTTTTCACAGTATGGTGATAGTAGGCCATTTGTCACAGTAAATAGAAAATGATGGTCCTTCAAGCTCATTAATTGTTATTTCTGCGCCAATGTACATAATGTTAATGAAAAGCTGTGAAAGAAAATAGGCAAAATGTATATATATTTAACTAATTATTTCAGTTTTTCTTGTCCACTTACTTTAGGTGAAGGCAGAATGTGAGGTTTAATAAGAGCAACTACAACATTAAAAAAGCAGTATTAAAAGTTCCAAGTCCCAATGTATCTTCAGAATGCTGATTAAAAAAAAAAGACAAGTTTTACTTCCCAGTGACAAAGGATCTCTTGTTCTGCGACTTTAACTAAAGGGTAATTGTAGTGTAGCTCAGCCAACAGAAACAAGTACCTGATGCTGGAATGAGAACATTGGACAATAAAACTTGCCAAAACCACTCCAACACAATAATTTGGCTTTATTCTTTAAAGAAAAAAAAGTAATGAGGAAGTTATCAAATGAAATGTATAATAGAAAATGCAATTAAGCTCACACTGCATTGATCAGTGCTATGATTCTAGTAACTGTTAAGAGATAGGAGTTTACATGTAACAGTAATCAAGCTGAAGTCCAACAATTAGCTATTTCTGGCATATGGCTTAATAATTGGTATCTAATGTTGAGCTGCACTGGACACCGTTTGACAGCCTCAGAAATTCTAATCCTAGTAACTTTTTTGGTAGGTCTTAAGAGCAGGGGGGACGCGGGTGGCGCTGTGGGTTAAACCACTGAGCCTAGGGCTTGCCGATCAGAAGGTCAGCGGTTCAAATCCCCATGATGGGGTGAGCTCCCGTCCCTGCTCCTGCCAATCTAGCAGTTCGAAAGCATGTCAAAGTGCAAGTAGATAAATATGTACCGCTACAGCAGGAAGGTAAACGGCGTTTCCGTGTGCTGCTCTGGTTTGCCAGAAGTGGCTTTGTCATGCTGGTCACATGACCTGGAAGCTGTACGCCGGCTCCCTCGGCCAATACCGCGAAATGAGCACCGCAACCCCAGAGTCGGTCACGACTGGACCTAATGGCCAGGGGTCCCTTTATCTTTACCTTTAAGAGCAGGAGTAATCAGTGTAGTGCCTGCCAGATGTTGGATTATTGCAGTTTCCAGCATCTTTGACCCTTGGTTCTGCGGCCTGAGGCTGAGGAAAGCAAGCACTGGGGCAAGTTCTCCTTCTCTGGCCAGTAGTTTGGGCCACACTTTCTCTCCCCTTTACTGCAATGTTATTTGTGGGGATCAGGGGATGTACGCTCCCAGTAGCCGTAGGTCACCTGACTGGTAGCAAAGGCCAGCGGGCGCCTCTCTTCAGTTTTGCGGTCCCAGGTGTAACTGGCAGTAACATTGGCATGCTGGGGGGGGGGTGTTACAGGGAGGTGAGAAAGAAGCTCCACACGACCAACAGGGCGCTCGCTCTGGCCTGCTGGGCTGCCCCCGGTGCACTATGGCCAGGACCCCAGTGGAGCGCGCAGCCGTGGGCGAGAGCGGCGCTACTGGTGGGGCTGGTGGATAGAGGCGGAGGCGGAGCACAGCCCAGCGAAGTGTGAGTTTGGTGTTCCCGCCCGCCGCGCCGCGCCCTCCAGCTTCCCGTCGCACTTGGCCTTGCCGTAGGACGTGACAGGGAGCTGGAGGGAGAGCATGGTGCGGTGGGCGGAAACGCCAAAGTTGCGCTCCGCCGGGCTGTGCTCCGCCTCCGCCTCTGCCCACCAGCACCGCCGGCAGCACCGCTCTCACCCACGGCTACTCCGGCCCTGCTTCTAGGGGGGCAGCTGCCCCCCGCCCCGCGCTGGGGTACACCCATGCTGGAACTCACAGTGAACACCTCCCTCATTCTCTCAGAATGGCAATGACACCCACCTGAGAGGTGCCACAACCGAGTTCTGGCTGAAAAAAAAAGCCCTGGTTTCAAGTGATAAAGCAAAATTATGAACTAGGCCCAGGAGCATATTGGCAGTGAGTGCTGCATTCTCAGCAGAGGTGTTGTATGGTGTTGTTAGGATGCTCCCATCAGCCGCCTAGCTGCTGCATCCTGCACCAGCTGGGTTAAGTTCAAGGGAAGTCCCACATAGAGCATAAGGCAGTAATCCAGTCTTGAGGTTGCTGATGCCAAGACCACAGTGGTCAACTCATCTCAGTCCAGGAACATCTGTAGCTGCCTCACCAACCTAAGCTGATAAAAAGCACTCTTTGCCACCAAGGCCATGTGTGACTTCAAGTGAGTCGGTAGGTACCCATTTCTTCAGAGGGAGTGCAATCCCATCCAGAACAAGTAACTGACCTATCTCAAAGGCCTGAGTTTTTCCAAGCTTTAAACCCAGTTCATTGGCCCTGGGAAGAAAATGGTGCAGCCTCCTAGTGGTCCTTTGTCAGCCAGCCAATGACAGAGGCCACACAAAGGACATGCATGTTGTTGGACATGCAGCCCTTGATGAAGAAGTCCTAATATTTTTCATAGAGGGATGTTATCTGATTTGAACTGTTTTTGCTAAAATGTTTCCAGAAGAAGAATTGGAATGTTAGGAATGTCTGTCCAGGTGAGTCCAAACAATGAAGCAGTATAAAATCCTAGAGTAAGCCTGGGAGCACAGTGAAATAGACTAGCACAGACACCAAAATAACTAAAATTTATAGGATAGCAAACAGGCAAAGGGAGGCAAAGGCAAAGGCTTACTTATGATAGTGGTGCTGTATCCCAGATGAGTTCATGCAGGTGCCGGTTTTAAATTTAGGAAATGAGACATCCATATGACTTCAAGGGGCTCAACTCTAGCAACACATACACATACCACACTATTGGAAAGCAGACCTACAGTGATTGAAATCAACACTGGGAAGGAATTTCTGCTCCAGATGGCTGACTGTCCTGTTTGTTTTTTTAACACAACCATGAATTTTATAAAATGCAGTTGTGTGTCACTTTGAGGGCTCCATTTGAATATAAACCTAGTGAACTTGCCAAATTTTAAACCAGATACAAGAAAGCATTTGGCCACAATTCCGTTCATAAGGTTAAAAAAGGTTTCCTCGTTACAGGTATGAGTTGGATATACAGTATTTAAATCTGTAATGTTAGATTTCTGTTTGAGATTCTGTATGAAACACAACACTATATCTGGTAGGTAAATGCAAATCTGTAGTCATAATACATAGTCACCAAGTTGGATGGCTTTAATAATTAACAAAATTCAAGGAGGATTGGGCTACCAATGACTATTAGCCCAATGGCTATGTTCTAGCTCCCCTGCTGTCTTGGTAACATTTCCAGAGATTAGGTAAAGGTAAAGGGACCCCTGACCATTAGGTCCAGTCGTGTCCGACTCTGGGGTTGCGCGCTCATCTCGCATTATTGGCCGAGGGAGCTGGCGTATAGCTTCCAGGTCATGTGGCCAGCATGACAAAGCTGCATCTGGCAAACCAGAGCAGCACATGGAAACGCCGTTTACCTTCCCGCTGTAGTGGTTCCTATTTATCTACTTGCATTTTGACGTGCTTTCAAACTGCTAGGTTGGCAGGATCATGTGCATTAACCTGTATGATGAAACATTAATTTGTATTGTTATTGTTGATTTAGTATCTTGAAGCCCGTTAAAATAACTGGTGCTAACGACCCCACCACCCCGTTTCCCTGGGACTTGTCCCCTTCCCAGGCTCCCTCCGCCCGCCACTCACGTTGCCCTCCGGAGCCGAGAGCCCAAGGCGAGAGCCTGCCGAGCAGCGCCACCATTTGACCTTCTTTGCCACTGCCTCCTGGGCTGCAACCCGGCCGGCTCCGCCTTGCAAAGCTTCCGGATCTGGGGCTTGGGGGAGAAGCGCCGCGTTTGAATGTGGCTCCGATTCCCAGGCTCCATCCTAACTGCTGCGGGCCAGGAATAGGAGGAGGAGGAGAGCGGCTGCTTCTGTTTCTGAGCAGAAAGAGAGGTACCGCCGAGAAAGGCCTTGGTGCCCCTTCCTTCCTTTCCAAAGAGGCTGAGGGTGGTGGGTGGAAGGCGCTCTGCACGTGCTCAGAAGCACTTTCCTCCCTAGTTTATCGCTCATCAATCCAGGGAATCAACTGTTGGAGCTGCTGGGAGGTGGGAGGAGGGGGTCCCGCCATTGTCCCGCCCAGAGGGGTCGCGCTCCTGCTGCTGCTGCTGCTGGTGGAGGAGGAGGAGGAGGAGGAAAAAGGAGCCCAGAGCTCGAGACGGCCGCTCCGGCTGTGAGGGGATTGAAGGGGAGCAGCCGGCTGGGGGGGGCGGCCCTCGTGCCCGCCTCGCCGCCTCAGCCTGGCTCGTCTCCCTGCCGGGCCGAGCGGGTGCCAAGCTCCCCTCTCCGAAGTGTCTCTGCATTCCAAGTCCCAACGGCTGTCCGTGGGGCACATGCGCAGTAGCGCAAACCCAGGGACACAGGGACTGGACGCAGAGACACAGGGACTTTATTATATAGGATAGTGGCTGGACATAGCAGACGGCACAGTTATTTCTCCAAAGCAGCTCTTTATTTGGAAGCTGGAACAGAACTGAACTGCACTGCTGAGCCGGCCTGCTTTTAAAGACAGCAGGCTCAAACAATGTATCAAACATAATCTAAAGTTCCCTCTTAAAACAACTGCCAAGGACCTGAGGGAAAACTACAATACTTAACACCCCTCCACACTGAGATAAGGAGTTAGTCACAATCATAATGGTTCCCTTATATACAGCTCTACTCGTAATGGTTCCGTTAGGCACATAAGCTTATCAGTTTCATTTTACATACCGGTACATTCTAACAGTCATGCAGTGTTACAAGTCTGACAACATAGTCTTTAAGATGAGTTGGGCGCTTGGAGACCCTGCTGGACCGCTGAAGGCCGGTGCCAGAGGCCGCCCGAGTCTGGTTGAGGCTGCGGTGCTACCAGAAGTGGCTTTGCAACCGAGTTCCCTGTTGTGGGTGGAACCGTTGTGAGCGGATTTGGCAGGAAGTCCAGCACAGCAATGGTCTGAGTCTCTGGAGAGTCCAGTGGATCCTCTGAAACAGCTTGGTTCGGCTCCACGCCACCAGTTTGTGAGAGAGGTGTAGGTGGAGCCTCGCCTCCCGTACGCGTCTGTTCCCAAGCTAGAGGCACAGTTGGGGCACAGCGGTAGTGGCCAAATCCCCAATTCTGCGTCTAAGCTGGTCTATGTGCCGGTGCCACAGCCATTCGTCTTCAAGTGCCACCTGGTAGGAGCGAGGTCCAGTGACCCCCACTACTGTGGCCAGCACCCAAGGAATGTCTCCCACAAAGTTCCAGGCGAAAACCAGATTTCCTGGAATAAAGGACCGTGGCGTGTTGGCACAGTCCAGGGGATCAGTCACAGCAAAGTCTGGGTGTAGTCGGTTGAGCGGGGATCTGAGGCAGCAGCCCATAAGCAGTTCAGCAGGACTCCACCCTGTGGCTGCATGAGGGGTGATGTGTTGCACGAGCAAATATTCAGTGATCTGCTCATGCCAGTCTTCCTGGTCCAGGCATGCCATTGCCTCTTTTGTCAAGTGCACCATTCTCTCCACTTGCCCGTTGCTTGCTGGGTAGAATGGTGCCAAGAGGTACAGCTCAAAATTGCCAGATGTAAAATGTGGTCCGTTGTCAGAGACTAGGATGTCAGGACACCCATGAGTAGCGGACAGGCCATGCAGCACCTGGATAACGGCCTCTGTAGTGGTGGAGGGCATCAGGGCCACCTCCAGCCATTTGGAATTGGTGTTCACCACTACCATAAAGGTCCGGCCGTGGAAGGGCCAGCGAGATCGATGTGCACCCTCAACCAGGGTGCCTTGGGCTTCTCCCAGGTGTGCCCCTTAGCTGCTGGCAGTGCTGGTGTTGACTTTTGGCTTGCTTGGCATGTGGAGACCCAAGATGTGATGGCATCGTCCATGTATGGCCAAGAGACGTAACACCGGGCCAACGCCTTCATTTTGACGATTCCCGGGTGGCCGATGTGTAGAGCCTCCAAGACGCGTTGACGGAGTCTTTGGGGGACCACGACACGGTCCCCCCCCCCCACAGCAGGCAGCTGCGATGAGCCAAGAGTTCGTGCTGTCTGGTTGCAAACGGCTGGAACTCTGATGCGAAGGGCCCTTGTGACCATCCCCTCCACACCCAGTTGAGCCATAGATGAAACACAGTGCTCTAGCCAGAACGGTCAGCTCTGAATTGGTTCTGCTCAGTGATTCCGCTCAGTGATTCCGCTCAGTGATTCCGCTCAGTGATTTCGCTCGGTGAGCGTCCAAATCTGGCTGTGCTCTGATGTCCATCAAATCCCACCTTTGTTGCCAGTGTTGAATAGTGGATTGACATAGCAGACGACACAGCTATTTCTCCAAAGCAGCTCTTTATTTGTAAGCTGGAACAGAACTGCACTGCACTGCTAAGCCAGCCTGCTTTTATAGACGGCTGGCTCAAACAATGTATCAAACATAATTCAAAGTTCCCTCCTAAAGTTCCCTGCTAAAACAACTGCCAAGGACCTGAGAGAAAACTACAATACATAACAGTTAGGGCCATAAAAGCTAATAGATGATTTATAGAATGATGTTTCTGTTGCTTATGTGCATCCATAAATGTAAACAACTCCCCCCCTCCCACAAGTAGAAATGTGGATTTTTAAAAACAATACTGTTAGTTCATCTAACTGAAACAGAAACTTAAATTTCTGATTCTGAGAATACTAACTTTGTTTTAGAATCTAAGTTAGGCAAATAATTAACACAGAAGTTAATGTTCAATTTTTGTTCGAAGTAACCAAGGAAACAAAAACATACAGGTTCAGTTGAAGCTCTTCATAGCTGCCAAGTTTTCCCTTTTCTCACGAGGAAGCCTATTCAGCATAAGGGAATTTCCCTTAAAAAAGGGGATAACTTGGCAGCTATGGCTCTGATATAGTTCACTTTTAAATCAGTCAGCCATAAGCGTGAACAAATCAGGTATCTGCTGGTAAATTGTACTCAATTATTTACTGAGCTTTGGAGACAGGTAGATTTTAAGAGTTCTAATTATTTGAGTTGGGGCAGTAAAATGAGGGCTTAAAATGAAATATTTGATTTGAGCATTCTGTTGCCTACAACCTAATTCTGTTCCAAATGCATTATGTTTGGTATTGTCCCAGAAATATTCTCTCTTTTATTCTAAAATACTTTAATTTCTTGCAATGTCAGGGTCATTGAGCCTTATTTAATGTAATTCTCTTAGAATGCATAATATGATCTACAGTTGGGTATGGTATAACTAGCTACACATGTTTTATTATGTATATATGTCAGTGTAATTTTTTTTGAGCCAAAATATGGCCTGTCTTGTTTTAAAATACCTTTTTGGCGTGTTTCAGTTATTTAACTAAAGCCAGTAGAAGCCTGCCTCTTGACTTTTGGCATCGTAATGGTTCAGTTTTGTCTGGGCTGTGTTGGTAAAATGGTAAGAAAAGTCTCTTTCCTATACTAAGCCAACTCATAAAAATATTTCTAGCTTTGGTGTTAGGGGTTTGTTTTCTTTTTCTTTAAAAAAAAGATATAGCTAATTTAGTAATGCCTTGGTTCTCATTTATTTTTTAAAAATAGACTGGCAGCTACATGAGAAATATTTCATGAATGAATGCATGTCTGTAAATGTTACTTCTATAAGAAGTTATTGGAACAAATTATGAACCAAACAGATTCTGAACCCTATTTTTAAATAAATTATATAAGACTAGCTCATTTGTTTTAAACCTTGTGTATCAAAAAATGTTACAAAGAAAAAACAAGACAAATGGACTTCCTACAGGGGGTGACTTACTGAGCCTCCGTATTGGTGTCATCTCCCCCAATGTTATTGCTTCTACTGTAGTGTATGGTCATTTGCTTGAACTTGTTCTATTGGTGGGATAATGTAGTTCGGCGAAAACCACTGGTGGCAGCTACATGCAGAGATTTCTAGAGTTCTTTTGTTCTATGATTGTCTACTGCAGGCATCCCCAAACTGCGGCCCTCCAGATGTTTTGGCCTACAACTCCCATGATCCCTAGCTAACAGAACCAGTAGTCGGGGAAGATGGGAATTGTAGTCCAAAACATCTGGAGGGCCGAAGTTTGGGGATGCCTGGTCTACTGTAACATCAAGTCATGCATGCATACAAAGGGGAGCCCAAGGCATTATAGAGGAGGTGCCATGCTTTGCATGCAGAAGGTAGCTACTTCAGATAGGGGTAGGATACACCCCTTGTCTAAAATGCCTTGAAGGACTCCTGAAGGTCATTGTAGACCAGATGTGGGGAACCTTTGGCCCACCAGATGTTGCTGAACTACAATTCCCACCATCCCTATCCCCTGGCCATGCTTGTTGGGATTGATGGGAATTGTAGTTCAGCAAACATCTGGAGGGCCAAAGGTCCCCCACATCTGTTGTAGACAATGATCAGGCAGGTGGCTGTATGGTGAGACTTTTATGAGGCAGCTCCCTTACGTTCCTATGCCTGTTTCGTTAATATATCTTTGGATGCTACATCATCAGAACACATGGTTTTTGAGAAGCCACAGTTGTGTCTCCATGATGATACAGTACAGTGAAACCTCGGGTTACAGACTCCGCTAACCCGGAAGTAGTACCTCGGGTTAAGAACTTTCCCTCGGGATGAGAAGAGAAATCGTGCGGCAGCGGTGCGGTGGCAGCGGGAGGCCCCATTAGCTAAAGTGGTACCTCAGGTTAAGAACGGACCTCCGGAATGAATTAAGTTTGTAACCAGAGGTACCACTGGATGGTGAAAACCTACTGGGAACTGTTTTCCCTGCCATGCTAGTTTTCTGTGTGTATGGAGGTGTGTGGTATTTTGTGTTGTTGATTTCTACAAATCCCGTCATACTCTGTGAAGCGAAAACCCAGCAAGAACTGTGCCATGTATGTGACTTGGCTGTTCACACAGTTTATGGTTTTCATCCAACATTTTTCTGTTTTTGTTTTTTTTGGTAGGTATTACCAAATTGGTGTTTTGGAATAATGTTCTTGCTCTGGCTTGACCTGCATACCCTCCCTAATCAGTTTAAATGTACTACAGTTTACCTTTTTACTTAAAGCAAAATAAACTTTGAGCCTACTTTTGCATCTAATGTTACTACACACGGAAAGAAACACACACATGCCTTTAAAAAAAATACTGTGAAGATAAACAGTTGTAGTTATTGAGGATCTTGTTTCAGTGCAAGACCTGGCATAATAGATGGCTGTTCATCTTCTAGCTTTCCGTTCTCTCTCTCTAGCTTTATGGATGTGGAGATAGCAATGCTTTGTTGTTGCCATACTGAATGCTCTCAAGAACTGACAGAACAAAGAGCAACAGATTGCATTTCAAGGGCTCCCTTCCAAAACTCTATCAAACAGTTGAAAATAGTGAATGGCATCCTGCACTTAAAAACAACAACAAAAAACTGTGACAATAAATCAACCAGGAATAGAGTTATTTGAAATAATGGTAGTCCACAGTTGCCAGCAGCCAGTTACTGCAGATTATTAATCTGAGAGGGATTGTTCCATATCTCACTAGAAATCCATTTCAGGCAGATGCCACAAACAAAAATTTAATTTCTGTTCCTGCTGTAGACTTGTATTAACCACCTAAAAACAATGAACCGAGTGCCTGGCTATAGTAGCACTCAGTGAGGTGCAGGGGTGCCAATTTGAATAAAATATGGGGGGTACACAGGTAAGCCCCACCCCACATAATTGATCACATGACATGACACACACACCCATTTGAATAGCAATGCCCATCAATTTTGGAGGGTGGCCCCCTCAAATATTTTAGATAAGATAAAATAAAATAATCTTTATTGTCATTGTCCCCTTGCGGGAACAACGAAATTACTCAGTGGAGAGTGAGCAACCAATAATGCTTACTGGGGGGACGAAGGGACTTTGGCCCCTAGGAGTTGCCTCCTATGGTGAAGATGCCACAAGTGGGGCACCCTTGCTCTCACAGCTTCCCAACACAGAGAGTTGCTGGCATTTACCAAGAAGGGGAGGGAAAGGGGTGAGGTGCAGGGCATGTGCATGTGCACATTGTCTCCATCATCACGTGCTGTGCCACACTTCTAGTGCTTCGCCTCTCACCCCTCTGTCTTGGTAAGTGCCCGTGACCCGCTATGTTGGGAAGCAAGTAGTGTCTCATGAGCTGCTACTGCAAGTTGTGTGCATGTGCTAGAATTAGTAGGAATGGCATTATCAGTGTCAGGAGCAGGTGTCAGGGGCAGGTCAGCAATAACTCACCCAGCGTCAGTGAAGTTACTATATTCAAAGGAACAAAACAGCTCAGGAGGCCAGGCCCAGGGATCACAACAGCGCTTCCCAGTAGATCTTGCCCCAATTAGGCGGTTAGGAGGACTGCCTTCCTACAGTTCCCTGCATCTCCTCCCCCCTGGGTCCTTCTCAAGCAAGCTGAGACTTTGCTGCCTTGCCTGTCTTTGCTCTGCCCTCTTCATACCTCTTCTGGTTCTGGGAGACCGGGGGGGAGGGGAGCTGGTTGCAGCCGAAAGGGGAGACCCCCTGGCTTCTTCATCTCTGCCTCTTGCCTGCCCCGCCCTGCCCTACTCCTCTCCAGCCTCCGCTTCTGCCTCTGATTCTGGACTGCTCTCTGCTTCAGCATGTTAAAAAAAGTAAAGGACCCCTGACAGTTAAGTCCAGTCGCAGATGACTCTGGGATTGCGGCACTCATCTCGCTTTAGGGAGCCGATGTTTGTCCGCCAGCGTTTGTCCACAGACAGTTTTTCTGGCGCATATGGCCAGCATGACTAAGCCGCTTCTGGCGAAATCAGAGCAGCACACGGAAACGCTGTTTACCTTCCTGGCGGAGCGGTACCTATTTATCTACTTGCACTTTGACGTGCTTTCGAACTGCTAGGTTGGCAGGAGCTGGGACTGAGCAATGGGAGCTCACCCCATCACAGGGATTCGAACCGCTGACCTTCCGATTGGCAAGCCCAAAGCTCATTGGTTTAGACCACACTGCCGCTCTCTTACCTCTTCAGCCTCTGATGCCACCTCCTCCCAGTCTGCTCCCTCTGACCACTCATTGTTGTCCCACCACCACTCCCCAGGCTCTGAGCCACCTCCCCTTGGTGGTTCTCCAGCTGGTGCCTCCCACCACTCCTTTGCATTCAGCTAGTCCATGATGCTAATACTGGATCAGTTGGAAGTTGTGGTGGCCATAGGCCCAGCAACAGGGTTTTTTAGGCCTTGCAAAATGTGCACTTCCCCCTGACCCCGATTCCTCAGCTCGACGGGCCTGCTGTGACTTACTGAACTGGAGAATCCCGAACTCCTAGGGAGTGATGTAGCAGCTCACTTTGATTTTCCACAAAGTACCCAGGACCTCATGTTTTATGCTTTCAAATCACATTTTTAAATTTAGGCATTGTGCTCTGCTCCCACACATGTTTGCAAATCGTCGAATGGCCTTGTATATATACATATCTATATCTTTTTTCAGCAGACAACAGATGTGCCATCTCAAATGCAGTGACGTGTACCAACTGTCTTGCTGTGGGCCCAGAGTGTGCATGGTGTACTCAAGAGGTAAGCTCTCCTCTCCTTATTAGTCATCCTGGGACTTCTTTGTCTGCTTTAGCTGCTTCAATGCAAATGAAATAAGTCTTCAGCTTCTGTGCACATGAAAGGAGTCCCTAGTCAAAAGGGAAAATTCAACAATTGTTGGGGAAGTACAGTAACTGTTTAAAAACTGAACCTTTGTATTTCCATGAGTAACATGCCCATCAAATGAAAGCGAGAGGGGACCAAAATAAGAAGGGGGGGCAGTTTATTCCTATGTACACATTACTGTTTTTCACTTAAGTCCATTAAGGCTATATTAATGATGATAATTACAATAATGATGATTATTATTATTAACCTGCACAAAGCAGTGGTAGGCCAGGTCAGAAGGGAGCTATTTCTGGGGTTGCCAGAGCACACCTTCATCCTGCTGCCTTTCCCTCTCTTCTTCTTTGTTTTCATCTGTCCTTCCATCCATCCTTTGCTTGCTGCTAAGGGGAAACAGACACATTAAGAACGTGGGGTTCTTATTGGTTTAGCCTCCACCACTACCACTTTTTTTTTTTGGTGCCTTGTAGCTGCTTGCTTGACCTCCGAGAGGGGGGGGCACGAAAAGAGGGCCTTTAAGAAGCAAAAACAAAGACTTTCCAGTTGATTTAATTATTTGTTTGTAAGGAAAATAATAGAGAGGCAGAGAAAATTTAGGGGGCCATATATGATTTGCCATACACATGTTGGAGTCTCTATTGTGGAGAATGGTTTTGAAATACATTCAGCTTTAAAAGAAAAGGGTTGGTTGCAGAGTGACGCTCCTGCATTGTTTTCTAGGGCCTTCAACATTCACTTTCTAAGAGCTCCAGCATTCCTCCTCATGGAGGCCATATGGATCAGCACAGCCAGTGTGGTGCCCTCCAAATCTTGTAAACTACTGCTCCCATCAGCCATTGGCTGGGTTGTCTGAGACTGATGAGAGTTGTAGTCTGCAACATTTGGATAGCACAACATTTGGACAGCGTCCCATTGGCAACCTCTGATGTGGATGCATGTTCAGCAGGTCACCAATTGCTTCTTAAAACCTGTTTAATATTAGTTGGACATTACCAAATGCTTTAAAGAATAATGATTTGTGCCTGAGCAGACCATATTTTAGACAGAGTGTGCGGGTCTTGGGCATACACTTCCTAGGCCCTTAGAAACAACATCCCTACTGACATTGGAATAACAATTTTGTGGCCACGGTTACCGAACATCTTCCACTGCTCCTTCATTATCATTATTATTTTATTCAATCTGGGAGCCAGTGTGGTGTGGTGGATAAGAGTGGTAGACTCGGAATCTGGGGAACCGGGTTTGCGTCTCTGCTCCTCCACATGCAGCTGTTGGGTGACCTTGGGCTAGTCACACTTCTCTGAAGTCTCTCAGCCCCACTCACCTCACAGGGTGTTTGTTGTGGGGGAGGAAGGGAAAGGAGAATGTTAGCCGCTTTGAGACTCCTTCAGGTAGTGATAAAGTGGGATATCAAATCCAAACTCTTCTTCTTCTTCTTCAATCTATATCCCATCTTTCCAAAGGAGCCCAGGATAACAAACACATAAACAATAACATAAATTTTTTTTAAAAAATGAATTAAGAACTGTGAATGTGCTTGCTGTTCAAGCAGTTCAGCCTGTGTACAGGTTTGGTGGATAATGCTTTTCTATAGTTCTCAGTTAGGTGGAGATACCTTGTGTCTATTTCTAGATTCTGGGGAGAAATTCAACTGAAATCATGGAGGTTAGGAATGGGGACAGTTCATTCATTCCCACTGTCACCATGTCCATTACAACATCTGCACAAGTTTGGGTTTTTTGTGCTCCTGCATTCTATAAATACATGTGTAAGAAAGACAAACTTTAGTAAGAGAAGGTGTGGGCATAGCACATTCTGTCATATATTAACAAAAGGCATATTCCTCTTTTATATTTACCTAGGAAAAACTTCATTATGATTTCAAAAAAGGGAGTGGATTACTAGGCATTCCAGATATTGACATGTTTTTTCCACGACTCTCTGAATATTATTATCATTATTTACAAACAGCATAAATCTCTGCTATATACTCATAAATGTGTCACTTTAAAATTTGTTCTCAGCTAGTCTTAATTGGATTAATTTTTCCAGTATGGCAATAAGGCAGATTTGATTACACCAAGCCAATCTTTAGCCACTCCCACAAAATGTTTCCAGTTTTTAGTAGTAACCATTCAGGCTACTACTAAGAGAAATGGAACCAATTATTTATCTGTTCCATTTGCATGTGGTCCATCCCAGTCGTCTTTTGGTCTGTGTAGGGTTAACATTGATGTGTTAGAACTGTGCCTTCTATGGAGCATACTTTTTAAGACTTTCTCTTGCCTTGTCCTGCCTCTCCATCCATCCCCTCCCTTTTGAATCTCCCCCTTTATGTCTTGCTCCCTTAATGTATTCCAGCAAATAAATCCAAAATGGTTTTTGGCAATAAAAGCAATTCAATTATGTAGCTTTATAGCAAAATGCATTTTCAGATGTCAGACTTTTTTTCCTGTTCAATAAAAAACACTTGTATTGAGCATGCAGTTCTTACTAGATTGTCTTAGGCCACAGGCTAAATGAAAGGCCAATTGTAATTGATGTCAGAGGGGCTGGTACATGCAAGTGTTACTGAGGTGGGAAAACCACCATGGGGAGAGAGAGAGGTCACAATGAGCTCACTTTTCCTTTTTTGTTATGTGAAAACTGCCAAAGCACCCTTCCGAAACCTTTATAGCAATTAGTCCTAACTTCTGTTTTAAATATTTTGTTATAAAAACAAGTGTCCCTTTTTTTTGGCACAACTAGGCATAATGCAAAAATGTATCCATGTTTCGTTTTGTCATTTGTTGGCACTCTTCCCTCCCTGCCACAGTCTCAGTGGAAATGCCCCTCCTTTGCAACAGCTATTAACCCTGGAAGGACAGTCCACACGAGTGCTTATAGGTGCTTTGCTTTAGGTATTAATAGCCTGGTCGACAACAGGGTTTGGGGGAGCAGTGATGTCCAACAGGCCTGTATCTGGCCAGTATAATGGAGACTCCCACAGCTGGGAGTAGCCAGTGGGGTAGGGCAGTGGTGCTTCTCTGACCTCCTGAAACAGGCATCACTACACCTTAAAAGGAGGAGGATGAGCAGCAAGATAGTGGGAAGTTCAGGGTGATGCAAGTATGCTGGCAGGAGCACCAGATTGCTTCTGCTTGTGCTTAGTTGCTGTGCCAACTGCCTCACTCCTCCTCTTCTCCTTTCTGCTGAGCTGCTGCAACGCCCATGCCAGGAAGTATTGCCTACCACTCCTGCACACAGCAACCCACACGAGTCACTTGGCATTGTGTCTAGTTTGGACCTGCTATAGCTCCTTTGGGCATACAGGCATGCCTCATTGTTCTTCATTAACTTTTCAGTTACCTGGCTATGCTTGATGATATCTCAGAATATAAACATTTCTCTGTCTCTCCTCTCTATTTTTTTCCCTCTCTCTTTCTCTCTCTCTCTCTATTTGCCTCTTTCAAAACAGGATTTCATGGCTGGAACAAAACAGAAGGAACGATGTGACACAGTTCTACACTTAATGAAAAGAGGCTGCAGAACAGATTTCATAGAAAGTCCCAGCGTTGCTGTAACAATGCCTGCCGGTAATGCTAATGTACAAGTGGCACCAGGAGAAGTTTCAATCCAACTACGTCCAGGTTTGTTTCTTAAAAAGAAAGTATTTTTTTTATTAAAAAAATTTAATTGGACACAGTTAAGCAAGCAATGGAGATGGGGCATTCACACAGAGCCTGGTGTTTGCTTTTTAAACGAGAGAAGATACCTAATTCTGGAGGGCTGTTAGAGCCTGAAAGCAATCAGTTCATACTTATTTAAAAAATAACTCTTGGATATGCTAATCTTGTGAGCTTTCTATATTTTGTCTAAATTGGCTATGCAGCAGTTTCGGCTCCCGCGATTTTTATGGCCTTGGCATCTGTTAAAAAAGCTAATGAGATGGCTTGTCACCATTATCCATTGTCTAATTTCCATTGTCTGGCTCCCATTAAAATGTTCATCAAAATTGGAAAATTACGAGTGAATAGGTCTGTATTCTGTTACTTCCCATCCCAGCCAAATCCTGTAAATGATACTTTGTGTGCTTAGATTGCCTGGTCTTGTTATCTCAAATTGAACACAAGCATACCTACTACAGGTGCGGTTTGGTTGTTGTTTTGGATGAGCTCTTCTTCTCCTCACCCTCACTTTTCTATTGACACACCCACACCCCTTGGCTGTGATGCCATTGTGGATTCCACCATCCTTGTTTGTTCATGTCTTCTTGAAATCCAACTTGTTTAGTAGGTTTTTACCTTGAAACCTTGCTTTACAAGATGGTGCAGAGTAGGTTTGCACCTGTGCTTTGTTTAAAATTACAAACTGTTTCCAAGTCACTCTGTCCACCTTTGATCTGTGATTAGCTTCTGATCTTCTCTATGCAAAATGAAGCTCTGTCTATGGGGAATCTTTTTTTTAAAATTATATTTATTGAGGTTTTTAACAATAAAAAAAATACAGCACAAAAATACAAAAGCTTGAAAAATAAAAGAAAAAATTTAAAAAAAGGGGAAAAAAAGGAAAAAAGAAAGAAAAATAGTATCTCTAACAATATCTTGTCCCCGACTCCCCCGTCCCTCCCCTCCCGGGTCAATTCCATATCCAACTTCACAACTTCTTTTTTATACCCCACACAATAAATTCTATTAGGTTTTGAACTATATTACTCTTAACTATTTCTAATAATTTCCTTTAGCCTATAATTTCCCCCTCAAAAGATATACCTTTGCCTAATTCAGATTCTATCCAATCTTTTAACTAAACCTCCAAACCCACCCCCTCCCTCCCCAGGTAGCAGTTTCCCTTTTTCCCCGGCCAGCGTCTTTATATCATCCAATTTCAAACCTTTTAATCCATCCATTCCTCTACCTTATATTCCTTCTTTACCCCACTCCCACTCTTAACCAATCTAAACCATCCCATTCCTCCTTCTTCCCCTTCCATTGTTTTAATTCTTCCACCAGCCTCCCACCCTCATATTTATTTCCACTGTCCCCTATTTCCAATCTTCTGTCTGGCCTGCGTCCCCTCACTCTCACTGGGGGGGCAAAGGCCAGACTCTTTCCTCCCTCCTCAACTTGTTTGTTTCCTTCTGGGATCTGGTCGCCCTCTCTCACTGAGCAGACCAGATCCCAGGGTCCATCTTGGTCCTTAGCGTCCAAAGTCACATAGGTGATCAATGCTTCCTCTCTCACAGGTTGCATTGATTTCTCAGTCCGTTGCTCCTTATTTTTTGCCTGTTGTTCAATGATTTCTTCTTGTTGCAATTCTAAAGTCTCCATTGGATATATCTGTTGCTGGTCTTCTTTTAAAGTCTGAATATTTCCTTTCCCATGACGTATTTCCTCTGTCATTTCTTTAATAAAGTCTAGAATATACTGCAGTTCGACCTCCTCCATTGTAAGAGGGTTGTTTTGGCTGGCAGCCTTCTTTGTCCTTCTGTGTTCCCGTGGGAATTATGCCTTGATCCGCCAGAGATGGTGCTATAATGTCCAGACTAGTTCCTTTGTTTATTTCCAACCATATTTATCCTTTATAATTTAAATTCTTAGTCCAACTTTTCCAGTTCTCCTCTTTATTACATCGATCAACTTAGATATAATCCAAAAAATATCACAGAGTCACAGCAGTTACTCTTTGTAAATCCTTATATTTGTCAGCTGGTCGCGGCTTTAGGTTCCTGCCCCCGGTTTCCGGGGGGGGGGGTTCTTTGTCACAATAATATGATTATCGATGCAGTCTAAAACATATATTTCCCCCCCTTAGTTCTGCCTTCTAAGGGGGTACACAAGTTCAATTTTTCAGGGGGATCCTCACCCCTTCTCTTCGATCGGCTGCAGGCAAGTTAGTTGTGTCGCAGCCTTCCGGGTAGGGGGGGGAACGACCTCCGTTTTTTATTCCCCTCCCAGGTCCAAATTCTTGTTTTTAAATCCAATAAAATTGTCTTACTCACAGTCCGAATCTTAATTTGGAGGTATCTGCCGCTCCTCTGTCTCCGGCTCGGAGCTTTCCGCTACCGAGGTAGCAATGGACCCAAGGCTCCGCCATGTACAGCCTGCTCTCGGAGGCTCCGACCGGGGCTCTCCGGGCAGTTTCCATGGCTTTCTGGAGCCCGCTGGGTATCCCAGCCCTCAGAACGCACAATCTGAGGCTTCTCCGGGGGGTCGCGGCGCCCACGCGACTCCCCCCCTCCTCGGTAGCGGTGGGTGTCTCGGGAGCCGAGACGAACCCCGCCGGCGGCTGATGGCGGCAGACCGGAAGTCTGTCTATGGGGAATCTTAAAACAGTACCCTACCAGATCTGTGCAGGCTGCAGCCCATTTGGAGCCTATTCACAGGAGAATATTTAGAACAGGATGAAGACACAGAGACACTACCAGTATAACATCAAGTGACTACATGAATAATTTTTAAAGTGCATTTTGCTGTTGTTGTTTAGTCATTTAGTCATGTCCGACTCTTCATGACCCCATGGACCAGAGCACGCCAGGTACTCCTGTCTTCCACTGCCTCCCGCAGGCGCAGCTTGGTCAAACTCATGTTGGTAGCTTCGAGAACACTGTCCCACCATCTCGTCCTCTGTCGTCCCCTTCTCCTTCTGTCCTCCATCTTTCCCAACATCAGAGTCTTTTCCAGGGAGTCTTCTCTTCTCATGAGTTGGCCAAAGTATTGGAGCCTCAGCTTCAGGATCTGTCCTTCCAGTGAGCACTCAGGGCTGATTTCCTTAAAAATGGATAGGTTTGATCGTCTTGCAGTCCATGGGACTCTCAAGAGTCTCCTCCAGCACCATAATTCAAAAGCATCAATTCTTTGGCAATCAGCCTTTATGGTCCAGCTCTCACTTCCATACATCACTACTGGGAAAACCATAACTTTAACTATACGGACCTTTGTCAGCAAGGTGATGTCTCTGCTTTTTAAGATGCTATCTAGGTTTGTCATTGCTTTTCTCCCAAGAAGCAGGCGTCTTTTAATTTTGTGACTGCTATCACCATCTGCAGTGATCATGGAGCCCAAGAAAGTAAAATCTCTCACTGCCTCCATTTCTTCCCCTTCTACTTGCCAGGAGGTGATGGGACTAGTGGCCATGATCTTGGTTTTGTTGATGTTGAGCTTCAGACCATATTTTGCGCTCTCCTCTTTCACCCTCATTAAAAGGTTCTTTAATTCCTTCTCACTTTCTGCCATCAAGGTTGTGTCATCTGCATATCTGAGGTTGTTGATATTTTTTCCAGCAATCTTAAAATCCAGTTTGGGATTCATCCAGTGCAGCCTTTCTCATGATGAATTCTGTATATAAGTTAAATAAGCAGGGAAACAATATACAGCCTTGTCATACTCCTTTTCCAATTTTGAACCAATCAGTTGTTCCATGTCCAGTTCTATGCTACTCCTCCTTTAAAGAGGAGAGGTAGCTAAGGAACCCAATTCAACCACCACCACGTTGCTTCCAGTAACACGATCTATGGCTGGTTGCTCCAGTCACATGAACCACATGCTCTATCCATTCAGATGGGGGTACATCTTCACCATTAGTAGCTCTGTGAATCCCTAACTATCAGATCTTTCATTACACTCTTCTGCCGCTAGTACAGCAAGCCCCCTCTGGGTTTAGAGATCTTGTACGGGCATGTGCCTGCATCACAGTAACTTAACTGGAAGTTAACACATTTGCCAGTCACCTGCAACGATTTGACTGAGCCAGCTGCTAATTCTCAGAATTAGAGCAGGATGTATTTACTGAGCATATCCTGGCCTTATTCATTTTAGAGTTGCACAGGTATAAGCCTGGTCCACCACAAACAGTTGCTGTGGTATGTTAATACTCAATAGAGTAGAAGTCATTGTTTATTCATAATGCTGGTGTTCCAGACTCTTGGGGATTTAAAGGGATGCTTTAAATGAAAGGAAACAAAAACTTTATTCAAGACAAAGGTATTTTGTGCTGTGGGAGTTGCCTGAAAGTTTGGAACCTCTGTGTGGACTTTGTTTGTAATAACATAACTTTGAGTGTGGTGTTAGCGCATTGAACTCTATTCATTTGAGAACCAGTTAAGAGGAGGCTATGGCTGTATTAGCTGCATATGTGCAGGTATTTCTTAGTTGGCTATTTGCAGATGGTGCAGATATAGCATAATTGTATTGATTCAGACTTTGCTATTGCCTGACCTGAGAAGCTGCCCAAACCATTTTGAGAGCTGAGGAAGAACTTCAGGTTGTTATTTCTTCTGCCTCCAGTCTCCTATGCATATTTTGCTCTTCCCAGCCTCACCTCAGTTCATCACCCTGCACTGTATTTGTATGTTATCACCATGACATCGGATCTCCCTGGTGAAATGAGTGGCAGGCAAGATTTCATTAAGAGTAGATCTGCTGGTGCAGGGGTTGAAAGTTTCCAGAGTGAGCTGTCATTATATGACTTCATAGATCAACTGATCTCTGCTATCTTTCCTCTTCCGTGCTCTTGAAAGCTAGCAAAATGTAATATACAATGCTATCCACTTCCTTGATTGAAAACAGGAATCTTAATGAGGTCAGCTTTATGAGCACAACTGGGAGAGCTTTTTCGTGTTTCTTTGATGCAGATGTCCAGTGTTGTGGAAGATAAGTCAGGTTTATGCTGAACTGGTTTATGCTGAACTGTGATACTAGCACTTGCTCAACTACAGAGCCTTGTACCCATAGCTGTGCCATGGAGCAACAGTCCCTTCGCCCCACCCCACTTGTTAGTAGCAAGCAGGTGGTCCAAACTATAGCAAAGCTATAAGGATTTGCTGTCCCTCTTGAAAGTTCACAGTGTTGAGAAAGCTACAGCTTCTATTTGTAATAGATATTTCATGCTGCACAGTTGTCACAAGCATGGAGAAAAAAGTAGAGTAGTTGTGGCTTTGAGAGCAAAGTGTCACATTATGTTAGCAGCATGCCTAATGGCGTTGATACTGGTATTTATAGCAGGAGTTTTTTGTTCCAGAGGAAGACTGTGCTTCCCTCTTGCATTCTCAGTGAAGGCCTCGCTAGCAAAAACATAAGGAAACTGTGCCGCTGCTACTAGTTGTCCCAGATTTTTGCAGTCCAAATCTCCCATCAAATGTTAATCATTTGAAGGCGGGACCATGGTCCTAGCAATGCAACATCATGGTATTTGCCCCACTCCAATGGCATGTGGCCAGCCTACCCGTGGGAGTTGTGTGTGGACATCTGCAAGAGGGAGCCTGTGTACGTTGGCTTCTAGGCATGGCTCCTGGTTTTTGGAAGTCTATTCCTATAGTCTTCTCATTTTTGTAGATGTCCATATTCAACACGTGGGCATTGGAGATGGGGCAGGGGCAGCAGTGCAGCCCTACCAATATTTGTAAAGCCCCCTTCACATGAGTGATGTGTGAATGCGTCTTCACTTGATTCTGTATCCCTCCAGGTGGGCAAGCAAAACCACTCAAGCCAAACTGGTGACATGTTGTTGGATTTCATCCACTGCCCTTCTGAAAGACAGCAGAGGCCAGTTGATGAAAGGTTTTCAAACACCATTTCACATTTGCATCCTTCCAAGGAATTCCCCTAAGGAACTTGGCGTATGAGGTTAATCCCCCTCCCCACACACAATAACTATGTGCTGGAGATAGTAACTTAACCAAAGTCGCTTAATCCTTCAAGGAAGAAGAATAAGAGTTTGGATTTGATATCCCGCTTTATCACTACCTGTTTCTCATATTTTAAGACATACCCATAAAATAAGCCATAGCAGGATTTTTAAGCATTCAAGGAATATAAGCCATACCCCGAAAATAAGACATAGTGATAGGCACAGCAGCAATGCCGGCCGTGGCAGGAGGAAGAGGAAAAAAATAAGACATCCCTTGAAAATAAGCCATAGTGTGTTATTTGGAGGAAAAAATAAATATAAGACGTGTCTTATAATATGAGAAACACGGTACCCTAAGGAGTCTCAAAGCAGCTAACAATCTCCTTTTCCCTTCCTCCCCCACAACAAACACTCTGTGAGGTGGGTGGGGCTGAGAGACTTCAGAGAAGTGTGACTAGCCCAAGGTCACCCAGCAGCTGCATGTGGAGGAGCGGGGATGCGATCCCGGTTCACCAGAGTACGAGTCCACCGCACTTAACCACTACACCACACTGGCTCTGCAAATTCTATGTATCATTGCCATTTTCTTGTTAGCGTTGGCAAATGTGGAACGAAAACACGACCATCCCTTCCGTGGAATAGTGTTACAATCAAAGACAATAACAATTCTGCTCATGGAAATGATTTACGCTAAATCAGGCCGAAAGAGAATAGCTGGGACGAAAAGAGCAAGTTACTGGGAAATTTTGTTTGCTTTTCATTCTCTCCATTCAAGGGGGAGTATCCAGCAGCAACAACAAGCAAGGCTTCTGTCTTATTTTTTTTTTAATTACTAGAGAAGCTTAGTACTGCTGCTTATCTGCCAAGTTAAACAAGGTTTCAGTCTGAGGCATTTGTTTGTTGTATAATGATTTGTACAGGAAAGACACATAGATACTTCTGGATTGGGTATGGCACCCCTTTCCAGCTATACCTCCTACAACTAGGACAGCCCCCATTCTGGCATCCAGGGACTCATCTTAGTGGCTGCCCTTGTTTGGGAAGTGGGTCTGAAGTCTTTGACTTTTCCAGAGTGCCGTGCATGCTAACAAAGTTAATAAAAATGCGACCCCTGGGATGTAGGATAAATGTTCCGTTGCGGAAGAGAA
This sequence comes from Zootoca vivipara, assembly GCF_963506605.1. Classification (NCBI taxonomy): domain Eukaryota; kingdom Metazoa; phylum Chordata; class Lepidosauria; order Squamata; family Lacertidae; genus Zootoca; species Zootoca vivipara. Next base: position 25,490,461 of record NC_083287.1, on the reverse strand, counting down.
TGTGGGGGGACTTTCTGGGATTGGCAGTTCGCTTGTCTCATTATGTGGCTACCCAAGTAAAGAGCTGCCACCAGAACTGTGGCTCCTGTCCAGCAGCTGGAGTTCTGAAAGCTGTGAACTGGAGGGTTGGGAAATGCTGATGAGCCTAAACTGGAACGGAACCTAAGTTGTAGCTCCGCTTCCTGAGCAAGGATATCCCATTTACAGAGAAAACAAATGGGCCCATTCAGAAATTGCCAGCCCCGCACTAATGGCTACAATTTGTATGCAAATCAATCCATGTTTTTGAGTCATAGTTTTCTATTACTTTGCATTCTGCAAGACTGATTTCGCACCCTGAGAGAAGAGAGGTGGGTACCAAGGTGAATAAAGACCTGGACTTTGTTAATGTTTGCCCTTTGAAGATTTATTTAATCGTTTACTTGAAAACTTTTAATTGCAAACTGAAGCCTGACCTGGAATACCTGGCAACTTGTCTTGTGTCTTGATAGATAACATTAGAAAACTATTGTGATTTCTTTGTGTAGTGAATCCAGTATAAACTAACGGCACCCTTATTTTATTAAGTACTTAAAACCTCTCCCACCTCCTAAGTTGTTTCCATCTCTGGTATTTCCATTGTTATAACACACACCCCAAACAATTTCTTTTATTTAATGAACCTCTGTCAAGTCGTGTTGTTTATGCTTTAGCCCAGGCATCCCCAAACTGCGGCCCTCCAGATGTTTTGGCCTACAACTCCCATGATCCCTAGCTAACAGGACCAGTGGTCGGGGAAGATGGGAATTGTAGTCCAAAACATCTGGAGGACCGAAGTTTGGGGATGCCTGCTTTAGCCTCTTCCCATTCCTGCCTAATTTCTTTCAAGAACATATCCTAGCATTGTGGCTTAGTACTGTGGATCCAACCGCATTTACTGGTATCTTTTTTCTTTATTAAAGATGTATTACACATACATTTATTTATTCGATTTATATCATGCCCTTCCTCTCAAAGGAACCTAGCATGGCAAACACATCAATGAAAAAACTTTTTTAAAAAACAAAACAAAACGATTTAAAACATTTTCTGAACCACTGATCTCAGAGGTGCCAGCAACTGCATTGTTCAGCCATCAGGTGTGCTCTGGTGACTCAGCTAGACTGGTAAATAAAAAAATATTTACAATGGTACCTCAGTTTTCGAACGTCTCCATTGAACATTTTGGAACTCGAACGCCGTAAACCCAGAAGTAAATGCTTCCGTTTTCACACAACCCTCAGAAGTCAAACGGCTTCCGCTAAGTTTTTCTCAATTTTCTCTATTAAATTTGCAGTCCTCCCTTTGCACCTCGGTTTTCGAACATTTTGGAACTCGAACGGTCTTCTGGAATGGATTATGTTCGAAAACTGAGATACTACTGTACAGTATATGCGTTGTATGTGTGATATGACATTGTGCCCCACCAAATGGTGATGTGGAGTCCTGTTTTTCTCTTACCTGTTTTCCCTGTTTAGATTTACGTTTTAAACTGAAACGCTTCTTTGATATGTCTAGATCCAGCCTCAGTGTATACTCAGAGTGAGTGAACTTGGACTATGTACAGGGCATGCTTTGAAATAAACTGCTTAGGGAGGGAACCCTTCTCTGGAGATTTTAGAAGGACCCCTGTACCTCCTGAGGTGATGTGTAGCATCCTGCAAAGTAACAAGCGGAGCATAGCTGGAGGCTCTTAACTCATCATGTGCTCTGGTGCAATCTTCATCTTCAGAGCGGGAGCCTCAGAGTGGTGAATTCTGCTTCACAAGGCTTCTCGTGTGTGCTACTTATTTATCACCAGAAGGAGGAGCACTCAACTCTTGCTGATGGGGAAAATCCAATTGCTAGCATGCAAGGGACCAAAAGGAAACTAGCCTATTCTGCTCATCATTGGCAGTAGTTCGGAGAAATAATGAGACAGAGGGGGAAAGAGAATCTCCATTGAAATAGAACAGGGCCGTCAGTAGAATGGGGAATGAGTAGATCTGGAGCCAAAAACACCCGGCCTGCTTATGTAGCCTCATCCACAGGCTGCAAACATGGGGAATTATTTGGGTGATTGGGTGGGGGGAGGAAAATCAGAATTCTGTGGACTGGGGCATCCTCAAAGTAGGTGGCAGCTTTTCCCGCCTTGGTCTCTTGCGCTTTCTTCCTCCAATCCCTGGTTGCATTCATTGTGACACACACAAACACAACAAAACAATCATCGTTAGCAGTAACACATGGTGGCATACTGAGAGGCAAAAGCAGGCCCCTGTTCACCCAGAAGTTGAAAACTAAAACAGACCATGGGCAAGAGCAAGACAGGAAAGGAAGAGGCTGGGGAGGAACAAACATAGACCAGTGCATTTATAAACACGTATAATCCATGGGGTCACGAAGAGTCGGACACGACTAAACGACTAAACAACAACAACAACAATCTGGTTAATCAAAATGTGGAAGATTGTAAATATGATTAAATTGCTGAATTCGATGAGAGCTAGAGTAGGAAGACGACAACCACATAATTATATTGTAGAAAAATTCAGTTATTTGCAATGTATTGGGACAACAAAGTAAACCCACATACATTATTATGCATCACATAATTTGACTCTCAAATACTTTTTTCTTTCTTTCTGAGTGCATGAGAAATTATTAATTACTATTGCCAATGGGAAATCCTATGTTTCTAATATTTAATATTATTGATGTGGTGTTCTGAAATATCATTTATTGTTTAAATAATTTTTTAAAAAATGTGTATATTAAGGGAAAGTGTGTGTTAGTGAAAGTAATGTATAAAATGTATTATACTGGAGGAAATTGCTTGCAAAAACCTACAGCAGAAATTGCATACAAAAACTTATCTATCAGCAGATTAACACTAAAATGCACACACACATGCATGCATGCATGCACCCACCTGGGAGAGTTAAGTAAATAAGCCAAAATAAATGGGATTTAGAAATAAGATATGCTTGCAGAATTTTTTAATGCAACATTGATACTCAGAAATACTTATTACACTTCTGTTTTTTAACTATCAGGATCTGAAGCAAGTTTTATGTTGAAAGTACAGCCACTGGAAAAGTACCCTGTCGACCTTTATTATTTGGTTGATGTGTCTGCATCTATGCACAAAAATATAGAAAAATTAAACTCTGTTGGATCTGATTTATCTCAAAAGATGGAAAATATTTCCCTTGATTTGCGACTTGGATATGGATCTTATGTAGATAAGACGGTGTCGCCTTATATTAGCATTCACCCAGGAAGAATTCATAATCAATGCAGGTAAGTAATTTGTAAATCTAACTGGAAGCGCACGTGTGTCCTAAACTAAACCATCCTATGGTGTAATCCTAACCATGTTTACTCAGAAGTAAGTCCTCCTGAATTCAATGGGACTTTCTCCCAGGTTAGTGAAATTAGGATTGCATCCTGAATTTAAATCTTTGAGGAGGGCAAGGTATGAAACAAATGATCTAATATTTCTATTTCATTTTGGTTTATCTGCTATAAACGGCTGCAGTGCCTGCATAATATTTTGTTACGTAACTGTGTTGATGTAACTGCTGCGCTGCTTCCTAATGTTTATTAGGGCAAGGGCACAAGGACCTATAGGGCAAGGTGGGGAAATGCTATCTCTTTTTACAAAAGTTGCTCCCATAAGCCACATTAAGTATTCTAAAATAAATTTAAAAAATCCTTCAGTAGCACCTTAAAGACCAACTAAGTTTTTATTTTGGTATGAGCTTTTGTGTGCATGCACACTTCTTCAGATACACTTGAAACAGAAGAGTCAGACCCTCATGTATATACAGAGGGTGGTGGGGGTGGGTGGGAATGGGTGATGGGCTGATGGGAGTGGTAAACCTGTAGATGGCTGTTAACGACTGCTGATGACTGCAATTGGTCCTGCGGGGGGGGGGGGGGGGAAGCAAGGGCAGAGGCGCTAAAGAAAGCTTGATCATGCATAACGAGATAAGAATCCTGTGTCTTTGTTCATCCCAGGTGGCTCCATGGTTTTAAGCTTGGTAATGAGTTCCAATTCAGCAACTTCTCTTTCCATTCTGTTCCTGAAATTTTTCTGTAATAAAACAGCTGTTTTGAGATCTTGTATAGAATGTCCTGGGAGATAGAAGTGTTCTCCTACTGGTTTCTCTGTCTTGTGGTTCCTGATGTCAGATTTATGTCCATTTATCCTTTGGCGTAGGGTTTGGCCTGTTTGTCCAATATAGAGAGCTGAAGGGCACCTGTAACTAAAATAAATAGTATGCACTAAACAATCAAGATTCTACAAGCACATCTTGTGTACGTGACATGAGTTTGCTTTTCTGTGTTGTTATAGCTGGGAGCAGAGGGCATAGGAGCTTAATTTGTGTCCTTTTCTATAAACTTATCCTAAAATGTATTGCAGCTTTTTGTTGCTGATGACTTGACTGGGGTTTGCTTGTGGGGTGGGGAGAAAGGAGATGAAGTGAGTTGCACCTGCCGGGGGAGGTTGCAGATGTTTTCCCTCTTCCCTGCTTCTCATGGCGTTCTTCACATTTGGCACCGTTCCCTATGGGTTGGATCCAATGTTAGCCATCCTTGGAGAAAAGTAATTGAATTTACTGGACATGACTATCTTAAGCTCCTTTAATTTAAGTGGATCTAAGCTTCAGGTTGGTTAGATCTGTCATTTCTCTGTCTTGTTTATTATTCTTTGTGGTGGGGAAAGGAGAAAGGCTTTTTATTCCAGTCTTTCAACCTCCACCCTTTCTTTCCATACATTATATAGGGGTCAGGGTCATACTACATAGTTTAAGGATGGTAAAACCTATAACCCTCCAGATGTTGGGCTCCACTCCCATCAGCTCCAGCCAGTATGGCCAATGGTCAGGAATGGTGAGAGCTGGAGACCCATAGCATCTGGAGGGCCACACATCCCCCACACTTGACTTAGTTCAGGCATCCCCAAACTTGGCCCTCCAGGTGTTTTGGGACTACAATTCCCATCGTCTCTGACCACTGGTCCTGTTGGCTAGGGATTATGGGAATCCCAAAACATCTGGAGGGTCAAGTTTGGGGATGCCTGACTTAGTTCATCAGCACTTACTCCCTTTTTGTAATAACATGAATTTGTGTTTAGTGTGTATATATTTATAGACAGCCAGAAATGTAGTGTGAGCCTTGTGTCGCTATAGCCAACTATAATTTCTAAGCAGAATTTTAATAGAATTTCACTTTTCTTCTTTTTGCCAAACAGCGATTATGATCTCGACTGTATGCCTCCTCATGGCTATATCCATGTTTTATCATTGACTGACAAAATAGCAGAATTCAGAAGTGCAATTAGCAAGCAGAAAATCTCTGGGAATATTGACACACCTGAAGGAGGCTTTGATGCTATGCTTCAAGCAGCTGTGTGCCAGGTAAGAGGCAGCCAATAAACCAGCAAAGGATCTACCTTTTATCCTAGTGTTTGATAGTTGATCTAATCCAGGCATCCCCAAACTTCGGCCCTCCAGATGTTTTGGACTACAATTCCCATCATCCCTGACCACTGGTCCTGTTAGCTAGGGATCATGGGAGATGTAGGTCAAAACATCTGGAGGGCCGCAGTTTGGGGATGCCTGATCTAATCCCATAGTTCTCCAGTGCTGTCTGCATATTGTAGCTTTTCTCAGAACCAAAGGAAGTTGTGGAGACTCCATTGCTTGTGGTGCTCATCTTGACCTTTTCTCTCCATGTCCATCATCATCCCTGCTCAAAAGTGCTTTAGTGGATATTTTTAGGGCTTCAAGTTCTGGTTTGAAAAAGCCAGGCCAGTTCCCAGCAGGTACCATATATGTGTGTTGGTATGAGGGTAGTTATTGCTGTTCTTGAAGAGTCACAGCCAAATCTAGAGCAATTGAGCAACTATGCTTACATTTGCTTAAAAACAACAAATGCTTTACAGTAGTACCTCAGTTTATGAACACAATTGGTTCCAGATGTCTGTTCATAAACTGAAGCGTTCATAAACTGAAGCGAAATTTCCCATTGAAAGTAATGGAAAGTGGATTAATCCATTCCAGACGGGTCCGCGGAGTACTCAACCTGAAGCGTACTTAACCCGAAGCATGGGTGTAATTGGTTCCGGAGGTCTGTTCATAAACTGAAGCGTTCATAAACTGAAGCGAACTTTCCCATTGAAAGTAATGGAAAGTGAATTAATCCGTTCCAGAGGGGTCTGCGGCGTTCGTAAACCGAAAATTCGTAAACCGAGGTGTTCCTAAACCGAGGTTCCACTGTATTTCATTTTCAGTATTAAAGCAATTCTTAAAATATTAAACCAGGGGTAGCCAAAGTGGTGCCCTCCAGATGTGGTCCGGAACTGCAGTTCCCATCAGCTGCAGCCAGCACGGCCATGGCAAGGCATGCTGGGAGTTGTAGTGCTATAACATCTCAAGGGCACAACATTGGCCACCCCTGCAGTAGATTAAAAAGTGAACCTTTGGGTACCTGTTGTGTCTCAGGCACTTTAAATCAAATAGAGCCTACAAACCAGTGCAGTATCTTTTAACTAATGCAGTGTCTCTTCTTCATTTGCTTTACCCCCGTTGTTAGCTTGGTTATTTTTTTTCCCCTTCCTTTCCTTAGAGCCAAATTGGTTGGCGCAAAGAAGCCAAGCGCCTGCTTCTCATGATGACAGATCAGACCTCTCACCTGGCGCTTGACAGTAAATTAGCGGGGATAGTAATCCCTAATGATGGAAACTGCCATTTGAAAGATAATGTGTACGTCAAAGCGACCAGTATGGTAAGGTATATGTCGTATACAGCATTGGCTTTGAACAGTGGTTTCCCCAAGCATTAGAAGGTTCTCTGTAATGAGATACTCCTTCTGGAGAGGTATGAACTTCAGCTAGAACCAGCTCACTCAAATGGTTTCAGCCTCCCGGTCAGTGCAGTGTGAGTAGCTTTTTTTTTCCTTCATCACCCCACCTCTTATTGAGGTCTGTTCTTCCCTGCTTACCTTATATGCTGTTCCAGATAGCCAGGAGTGGTAGAGGATGTCTCCTGCTCAAGGTATGCTGACACATTTTGTCGCAAGAATTAAACACTATGTTCGTTGTGAAAGCCTGGGATCACCTGGGGGAGACTGGAGTAAGCTATGTATTTTCTATTGTAAACCGAGTCTAGAGAAAGTGGCAAGTTTATGCTCAGGATGAGTTACTTGAGCAACACAAAACTAAAGGGTGCAGCGCCTTTTCTTCTGCATGCCGAAAGCTCCCATCTATTATAGCATCTGATCAGCCTGTGGGTAGAGTTGAATTTTGGTTAATATTTGTGGGTGCCCAATAAATGGTGTGAGATACAAACCCATACTGAGACCAGGCTCACATGCAGGATGAAGGAAAGAGGAAAGTTGTGAACATCAAAGTGTGTGTGTGTGTGTGTGTGTGTGTGTGTGTGTGTGTGTGTGTGTTTTCCATTTAACACACCTGCAAATGCACAGTGCCGTGCCTCAACACAGAGAAGTGCAGCTCCTTTTGTTCGCTTGCTGCTCTGTACTTTTCAATCATAAGTCCATTCATCCAGACTGCGCCTGACTCATTTACGGTACTTGGTCATCTTTCAGCTTCTTTCTCTTTCTTCTTCCCCCTTTTATTTGGGAGTGGGGTGGTTTGCTCTGCAGATATAGTAAGAGAGAAAATGTGGTGTTTCAGTCACTCGTATTCATATGATGAGTCAGGACCCACAGCAGTCACCACCTGACCTTAAGTGGGTTGCAGCAGCCCTGCTAGCACTGTTTTTTGTTTAGGGTATTTTTTAGGAAGAGTAGGAGACAGGGCAAAAATTAAAATGGATGCATAGTTTAAAAACACATTCAGGCTAAAGGTGGATTCTGATAATCAAACGACTGAAGACTACTGACCTAGCTTGCATACATGCCGACAGTTTCATTTAGTTAAGAGTATCAAGTGATAACTGCTGTTGCCATCTGATGAATGTAATATTGTCCTAAGGATTGTTTCACTACAAGCATTCAGGGATTTATGGTAGAAGAACAGTCAAGAGTTTGGGTGTAACCTTTGACGCCTCCCTTTCCATGGAGGCGCAGGTTGCATCCACAGCAAAGGTGGCATTTTTCCATCTCCGCCGCATCAAGCAGTTGGTCCCTTACCTCTCTCGCCCCGATCTGGCGACAGTGATCCATGCGACGATCACCTCCAGGCTTGACTATTGTAACTCGCTCTACGCAGGGTTGCCCTTAAAGCTGACCCAGAAACTCCAGCGGGTGCAGAATGCCGCGGCGAGGCTCCTTACAGGGTCCCGGCCGCAGGATCACATTCATCCAGTGCTTTACCAGCTGCACTGGCTCCCGGTGGAGTACAGGATCAGGTTTAAGGTGCTGGTTTTGACCTTTAAAGCCCTATGCGACTTGGGACCCTCGTACCTACGGGACCGCCTCTCCTGGTATGCCCCGCGGAGGACCTTAAGGTCCACAAATAATAATATTCTGGAGATCCCGAGTCATAAGATGGCTAGATTGGCCTCTACTAGAGCCAGGGCCTTTTCAGTACTGGCCCCAACCTGGTGGAACGCTCTTTCCCAGGAGACCAGGGCCCTGCGGGATTTGTCATCTTTCCGCAGGGCCTGCAAGACAGAGCTGTTCCGCCTGGCCTTTGGGTTAGACTCAGCCTGACCCCTGTGTTTTTCTCCCTCATGGCTTGGATTTATGGCCTACTTGAAATGAGGCTGCACTTTAAATTTTAATACTGTATTTTAATCTGTATTTTAATTAATTGTTTTTATGTTTTATTGTGGTTCTGTTGGTGTCAGCCGCCCTGAGCCCGGTTTTTGACTGGGGAGGGCGGGGTATAAATAAAAATTTATTATTATTATTATTATTATTATTATTATTATTATTATATATGTAAGGTTTCTTATTAATTTCACAATCATAGCATTCCTTTAGATCATATTAAACTACAAATGCCACACTATGTATCTCCTTTTTTTGTTTTCAGGAGCATCCATCACTTGGCCAGCTTTCTGAAAAACTCATAGACAACAACATTAATGTAATTTTTGCAGTCCAAGGGAGCCAATTTCACTGGTATAAGGTATTTTTAAACGTCAGAATTTCACAAGTTTTAAGATAATAATCACAGTGGCCTTTTAACTGTAACACTGTTTTTTCTGTAGGACCTTTTGCCTCTTCTGCCGGGAACTACTGCAAGACAGATAGAATCTCAAGCAGTGAATCTCAGTGACTTGGTGGTAGAAGCCTACAAGGTATATGCTTTGTGATGAATGCATTTTTCATTAATGTTGGTTTGGGGGAAGCAGCTGTTAAAATAAATATTCTGTGAGCTCCAGGTACAGGTGCAATATAGCAAGATAGTCAAGGAGTGTCTGCATACCTATAAATATATAAAACACTGTTCTCATATAATATTATATAGAACAGTAAAATATTATGGAGAAAACTATTAGATCTGTTAAAACCAATACCACAGTGTAAAATAATTATGGCCTAAGGTTAAACTTTTCTAGGATAAACACTCTCCTAATCTTCAGTCTTCAGTTTTGAGGAATAAGAAGGAATAAATTGCTGGGAAATATTGATGATTATGATAATAATACAGAGATGCAAAGAAAAAGCAGTCGATAAGAACACTGGAGGTCAATAGCAAAGCAGCCGGTCACCAGAATTCAAAGCTAAAGGCCCGTAGGGAAGGGCTGTAGTTTGGTGGTAGAACATCTGCTTTGCATGCAGAAGGTTCTAGGTTCAGTATCTGGCATCCTCAGGTAGGGTCTTCTGCCTCTAGCCAGGGAGAGCTGCTGTTGCCAGGCACCTTAGGGAGAACTGAGCTAGATAGCCCAATGGTTTGAGGCAGCTTCCTGTGTTCTAAACTCCTTCCTTTAGGCTAATAATAACTATCTAATCTACAAAATGTCCCAAAGTCCCATTCAACCAAATTTGCTGTGGTGAGGTCTGTGGTTGGTTCCAGGAGGGTTCTTGAATGAAAACAACTGTCCGCATAGATTAGAATGAAGCAAAAAGAAAAGAATCTAGAAAAAGTGAGCCTCTATCAAGCTTGGGTCAGAAGGAAATAAAAAGCTTCCTTTACTAGCAGCACATAGCTTTACCCAAGAAAATCACTTAAGAGTGGAAACTAAAGGCAAACTGCAAAAAAGCACATACCTTCTCTTTACTTCTGAGGAAAATCAAGCTAGTGTACAGTTATCAAGAAAATATGCCACTAGGACAGAGTGAGAAAGATAGGGGGCGGGTAGCCAGTGTGGTGCCTTTAATATGTTGTTGGACTAAAGCAGGCATCCCCAAACTGCGGCCCTCCAGATGTTTTAGCCTACAACTCCCATGATCCCTAGCTAACAGGTCCAGTGGTCAGGGATGATGGGAATTGTAGTCCAAAACATCTGGAGGGCCAAAGTTTGGGGAAGCCTGGACTACAGCTTCCTTCAATCCCAGCCAGTATAGCCAACGGTCAGGGTAGATGGGAGATGTAGTCCAACAACATCTAGGGGTACCATGTTGATTACTTTCTGTACTAGAAATGTTCCTATGCAGCAATTGGTTACACAATGTATCTTCACTGTTTCTCACTGAAATTAGTTGTAGCAATCAAATTGATTTATATCTGCTTCGTAACTAACCTTGCTTTGATGTTCCATTTTTAATTGGGGCAAATGGCAAGGAGATGCATTCTCGGAAGGATATGTCATCTCTCCAAAGCCATAATTTACAAATAGATAATGAGAAGACCCAGCAAAAATGACACCAATTAGAGCTGCGTCTAAACATCCCAAATTAAAGATCTGTTTAAGGTCTCAGCATCTAAAATTCTACTTCCCTACTTAAAAAAAACAGGCAAATGGTATATAAAAGAGAAAGTGATGAACCAAAAGAGAAACTTTTTGTTATGTGTGTGAAATTTCTTCCATTGCAGTTCACCTGAACTGAACTGTTGTAATTAAAAAATATCAGCTGCCTATATTTGATTAATGATGCGTCCAAGATACCTCTGAATTTCTCTGTAGTTTCAATTTTTAATTGGGAGTTTACCAAACAGGTGCCATAAAAAAGTTATGAGCTCATGGCATTTCTATAGATTTTGGGGTTGTTGTTTTTAACAGTTACCAGTTTAATTGGTCTTCCTCTGCTAAGCACACAATCAACAGAAATCTGGGCAACTTTGCATCTATGTCAAATGATGAGAACAGCTTCTTTTGCTCTCAGTTTCAAGACAGAAAACAGTTAATGGCTTCATCACAATTCACAGTTCCAACATTTTAGCGTAAAGAAACCCATATCTCACCTTTTCCCCAATACATCTTGGGTTCCAACATCAGGATGGAACTTACATGATGCACATTTGCTTGTGATAAGACGGCACTGTGAGCTTGCCCAGAAAGGAATCTCATTTTCATTAAATCTGATGGGTTTTTATCTGTATTCTAATTTTTCATAGAATTGTAGAGTTGAAAGGGACCGTGAGGGTCATCTAGTCCAACCCCCTGGGATGCAAGAATCTTTTGCCCAACGTGGGTTGAACCCACAACCCTGAGATTAAGAGTCTCATGCTCTACCAACTGAGCTATTAACATACTTAGTGCTCTGAGAGGCAGTGAGCACATTCAGAAAAATCATTTGGTGCAGCCCTGTACCAATTAAGACTGCATGGAGGGATTGCTTATTTGATTTTGTGTGTGTGTACATGAATAGATACTCCGTAAACTTAGAATATAATCCCTGGACTTAAAAAAGTATCACATCATGCAGGGAGAGAAGCTTCAAACATTGTCTTTAAGCCAAATCACTCCACGCTCCCAGCAAGTGTAGAGATGCTAGCAGCTACACACTGCCATGGCAGCCTTCTTGCCATAGCAAACAAGGGATTTGCTTGTCTCTGTCTCGTTTTTCTCTGTGATTAGCATTGCCAACAAAGAAAGCAGCTTGCACGGAGTCTCGTGCTCAATCTAGCAAGGATAAGAAAGGTCGGTGCCACAAAAGCAAGGGACATCATTCTCCATGATGGATGGATGGGGAGAGGGACATCCGGAAGTAGGTATTCTAGGTGCTAACAGCAGCAGTATTTTTAAAACCAGTGTCCACTCAGTAGACATAGAGCAGAATAAAGATGTTATTGTGTGAACTTGCCCTATAGTGGTAGAACGGAATGCTGGATTTGTCACTGACATTGTAAGATTAGCTGGAAACCCCAACATTGCTGTCCTCCTCTTCAGGATTACAAGTTCCCCTGGCATGGCTATGTGATATATATAAATGGAGTCTTTATACAGAAAACAATTTATTCCTTTATCCAGAGACAGACAGGCTCTTTTGTTTCAGTTAAATCCACTGAGTCAGGCATGCTGCCACTGTAGCACATATTGCCATGCAATGTGATGGAGCTCTCTCGGTTTTTGTTTTGTTTTGTCCCCCCCCCCCCCACTGCAGAATCTGGTCTCTGAAGTGAAAATTCAGGTGGAAAACCCCATCCAAGATATAAGTGTCAAGGTCACTGCAATCTGCCCTGATGGAAGCAGAAAAACCGGCGTGGAGGGATGCAAAAACGTGAAATCCACAGCTGAAGTATGGGCATTCCTTTATTCACAAAGGAGGCAAAATATTTGGTCAATGTTTTTATAATAGCTTTTTCAGTGGAAGAAAGATTTGGTATGGGTTTTAAAGTAAATATCTGTGGGTCGTAGTCTTAGGCCCTCCAGATTGTTCATGGAGTTTATTTCTGTGGAGCTTTGTTTTCCAGTTAAATCCATGAATAAACATTTCTGCTCCATGGTTAGCAGTAAGCAGCTGCCGTTTCAAATTTCCCCGGGCTTCCAGGAACGAGACATTGTGCCTGCTTGAAAGTTTTGATCCTAGAGCTAATCAATTAAAGTACATTTTAAATAACTGGTGTGAAGGCCATAGCTGCCATGTCTCCCGCTGAAAAATACGGGATCAGCAATGGCGCGGCACCAGAAGTCGCTTCTACGCATGTCCGGACATGCGTAGAAGTGACTTCCGGTGCTGTGCTACCCATGTATGGGCACCAGAAATTGGGCGGCGCCAGGACCCAAAATGGAACCTCCCTGGCAAGTAGGAAATCCAGGGGATTTACGGGATTTTTTCCAATCCGGGCTGCCAGCAGGAAACGGTTTAAAATATGGGGGTTTCCCGTGAAAAACGGGAGACTTGGCAGCTATGGTGAAGGCATGCACTTATTTTAAAGATGTGCCCTGAGGTTTTTGCTTCATTTCCTAAACCGTTCAGAGTTCCTGAAGGATGGTCATCAGAGTCATCTTTATTATTCCAGCACACATCTTTGTCCATGGCTAATGTTCTAGGGTGTTGTGTGTTGTACCCCTAGCTTCTTCATTTATATGCTCCTCTGTGTATGTGAGGCTCCTCGGGTAAAACAAATAAGCATTTTCAGTTTGGGAAGCTGACGTGTAAGCCACATTTCACGTCTGCAATGGATGAGTAGACTGGGGCATTACAATGTATTCGCAAACCATCACCAAAAGCAATAGCTTGCCCACAGTTAAGGAGACCCACTGTGCAGTGGTTTTTTCCCCCCTTTAGCCCTTACAGCTTCCATTCTCACAGAGGCAAGCCGCTTTTTCACAGAGGCAAGCCGCTAGTTTGTGGCAGCTGCTACAGAGAGAAACCAGTACTAGTGGCACATATAGTTCTGCTTGCATGTAAATTACTTTTTGTTGGTGGCCTCAGAATGCAGCTGCAGCATGCCAATTCAGGGAACACCAATGCATGAAGGTCACATATAACTGCTTGAGGATTAAGCTTTTTCATTGCTGTGCTTTAATAACAATCATTTATATGGGACCATCTATGACAGCATACAAATTGCGTCCAAATATCACATTGAAGGTGGTCCTAAGAGAGGAAAGAGATTCAGCTAGTGCAGGCATCCCTAAACTTCGGGCCTCCAGATGTTTTGGACTACAATTCCCATCTTCCCCGACCACTGGTCCTGTTAGCTAGGGATCATGGGAGTTGTAGGCCAAAACATCTGGAGGGCCGCAGTTTGGGGATGCCTGAGCTAATGCTTGTTGGTTTTAAATTATGGTTAATTCTAATAGGCCACCCTGTCTTATTCAGGATGATACCCGAAAACAATCCACACAGAGAGGGAGAGGGAGGGAGGGAGAGAATGGTGAAAGGTGTTCTCTCCCCCACCCCGCCAAGAAGTCAATGCTTTAAAAAGAATATATGCTTATAAATAACTTGCATTTTTCAACAGCTTCTATAAATGCCCCAGTACAATTATAGGGCTGCTTTTCAACGATACAGTAAAAGAGTGCTTCTCATTTTTTATATTGCAGGTGCTCTTCAATATTTCCATTGCCATGAAAGGATGTAGTACAACTGAAGGAAGAAAATACATGATGCTCAAACCGCTTGGTTTCAATGAATCAACCAGAGTTAATATACACAAAATATGTGCTTGTCAGTGTGAGGGCAGCATAAAGCACAAAAGGATATGTGTCGATGAAACATCTCAGGATGCAGAGACTTCGAGCTCCAGCGACAAATTCTCTTCTGAGCAGTGCAAAATGCCCAAGGGCCATCTAGTCTGCAATGGTCAAGGAGACTGTGTAGATGGGAAATGCATTTGCCACAAAACCAAACTTGGCACAATATATGGTAAATACTGTGAAAAAGATGACTTTTCCTGCCCTCATCACTTGGGAAACTTATGTGCTGGTAAGCTCCAGAATTTCACTCTATTTTACCAATTCAGCTTTCAGTCTTTTTCAGCTAAACCCATTTTCCAGAGAGCAAGCTCCATCAAACCTAGCAGGGTCTCTAAATAAACATGCACAGGAGTTTGCTGTTAACTAGATTTGTAGCTTTCCTTAACCCTAAGGCCCAAACTAAGTCACACTATTGCTAGATAACACCATGTACCTACAGCAGCATCAATATAGTTCCTCACTAAGTTACATCTGCAGAAATAGACTAATGTATGGCCTCAAGAAGCTTATGATATAAAATACACAAGGGGTGATGTGAGGGGAGGGGGGACCAGCAAGGAAAGGGAAAGAGGTGGCAGAAGAGCAGCTGTGGGCAAGTTCAGATATACATACTTAAAACTTGGTTGCCAGTGGGATTGAAGCAGATAAGTCAAAAACCACACCTGAAGAAGGAGAGATCTAGAGGAAAGGGTGTTTGTTCATCCAGTCTGGAGAGAGCTCCACACATCAGGGACGGTGACCGTGAATGGATGGACTCATTTTAAGAATCCAGGAAAACTTTGGATTGGTTAAGGGTATGATGAGTCTGGAATGAGCTGGCTAACTTGCTCCTCTGAGATGATGCCAAATAGTCTTATGCTGCACAGTGCCCTTGACACAAGAGCTTTCTCTATCTGCTGGGGAATCCCCCCAAAAGAGCATGCACACCAGATTATTTATTTATTTATTTACATACATTTGATGCAAATGACTGACACTAAGGCGACTCAGCTTCTTTTTGCTTCCATTTTCAGGAGAGCTTGCTAGTCGCCCAAATATGCAGCACCAGTGTGCAGCTCCACTCAGAAAACAAGGTTGCTCACTTGTAGCTATTGTTTTTCAGTAATTTATCCACACCCAGTCCCACCTTTTGGGAATCCACTCCCAGGTTAAAATATGGCAGTGGGGATCTTAAGGAGGGAAATAATGTCGCCTCGGGTGTGCCCAAAACAACCAAGTGTTCACTTCCGGTCAACCGCGCCATCTTCTCAGTCAGAGGTCCGTTCAGCGGAGTTGACCTCAGCGCTTCAGGGGGGGCTGCTCCAGCACAGCAGAATCCCCAGAAGAGCCCCAAATCAAGCGTTTTGGGGACCCGGCGTCTGGCGGGCGCCAAAAGCAGGCTCCCCCCTCCCCGGTAAGGCTCTGTTTTGAGCCCCCGAGTGCGAGGGGGTAGAGCTGCAGCACATCAGACTAAGATTGCTAACTCTGACAGCGCGAAGCTGCGTGACTGGGAGAGAGCAGCGGTTGATTCTTCCAAGGAAAATTGTCAAAAGCAACAGACTGTGAGTACATTGATTTATTGGATCAAAATTAGGAAAATCTGGCCATGGGTGAGAGATTTAAAAAAATGGAGGTCCATCTCTACCCACTGATTGACTGGGAAGCAGTAACGTGTCCCGAAGCCGGAAAGGAATTTGGAGTGCTTTAAACCTCCAAGGAATGAACATAAATTCCTCTCTTAGGCAGGGTGAAGGGGGGAAGAGTCTTTTTTAAGGAAAATCCCTGCAAAAAGCAGCAATTGGGTCTGGGAAAAGCCTCTCCTTTGCCCTGGAATCGGCACCACAGGAGAATCAGCTAGACCCTATTATGATGTCACAAAGGAATGGAATGTGTTTATTGCCTAAAGTGTGAACTGTTGCAATGGAGTGAATAGATACTTTTGACATTAAAAATTGCAACTGTTCTTTTACTGAATGGCTACAAGAATCTAAAGCTTTGAAAAGAAATCTCTATGGAAACTTTTTTAGCCAATTTGGATACAATTTCTGCATTATGTGTTTCAAGTATAGACTCGATTATTTCTAGTTCTCTAATCTCGGTTCTGCCCTTAAAGTTGGAAAGAATGTCAACATCCGGAGCTGCACCTGGTTTTCAACAGAGAGTACTAAATCTGCTGTGGGAACTTACAAATGGGCAGCATTGGTTCAGTTTGCAATTGGAAAGGACTAAGAAATTAGTTGAGGGAAAGGAAGATGGATTGGCAATTCAAGAAATTACAGTGGAGGGAAGAAAATATGAAGAATCGGTCCCTGAAGATAAGGCGATAGACTTTAAAGAGGAAAAAGAAGGAGAGAAAACTCATCAAGGTGCATCAGGGAACTTTAATACTGCAGGGATGGAAGAACAAGAATTTATTTTGGGACTGAATTTACAAAGAGGGAGGGAAAATGTGTTGTTTTGGGAATGGCAAGAGAGACATCTTATAGAGTTAGGAGGGCAGAGGGAGGGGAGAACAAAAATCTGGGTGGTGAATTATGTGAGAATGGGAGTGAGATGAGAAATGAAATTGTAGTGGTTATAGGATTGAAAAAATATGGATTTGAACACGGGCCGTATTATGGAATTTCCTGTATCGACAGGGAAAAAGAGACCGGGGGGAGGATGAGGCAGGAACAGATGAAGATGTAGATGATACTTGAGAAATTAAAGAAATGAATAGCTATATGAATTTTTCTTGGAGAGGCTTTTAGGCTAGGGAGGGTAAAATTGTGGTATGTAGGTGTGAATTGAAGAATATGTTTAGGATAGTAAAATAGTAAATGTAAGTGGACTCAGACAGTTGAGCGGCTTACCGCCTCTGTTCTTCTTCTCTATCTTGGAGCCTCTTGGTGGCAGGGAGAGGCTTTGGGGGGAGGAGAGAGGGGGGAGGTTGGGAGAAGCTTAACTATAATAAAGACCACCTCACGACTGTCTGCCCCCGGGGCTTTCTTGTGTTTTTAAGATAATGGGGAAAATTTTAGTGTATGGAAACTGCTAAGGACAAAATAAATTTGTTTTTAAAAAAATGAAACTCAGAAGGGTGAGAAGTCCACAAGACAATGTTAAGTAAAATGAGGGTTAAAAATATTGATTTATTTGTTTGTATTTTGTTATGTTTTTCTCTTTGTTATTTTTTAGTTTGTGTATATGTGTTGTGAGGTATTTGCTTTTGTTTTTTACTGTATTATGTTTTATTTTAAAATGAATTTTAAAAAAATTGAAAAAAACAAAAACAAAACAAAACAACCAAGTGTTAGGAAAGTTCCCTCCAACTTGAATATATGTCTGTTGATGACTTTCCTGCCATGCGAACTCTCGTTTGCATGTGGATTCCTTCCCAAGGGCAATAGTTTCAAGTAAGCAACCTTATTAATTTCCCCAACAGCTTGTGAAGTAGGTTAGTAAGTGAAGCTGGGAGTTGTTAACTTGCCCCGGGCCACCTAGGGAATCTCATGGCTAGGTTTTTCTTCAGTTCTGGTCTACTGTCAGATGTTCTTTGCATCAGCTATGTCCATCACATGAAGAACGGCCATGCTTGCTGGCCCAACCATTGTGTCCTTGCTACAGCACACTCACCCACACCCTCCATGCATTGTGTGGAAGTGTGGTGATCCTTCTCTACATGTGTAGGTTCCCCTTGTGGTGTAGAACCCCGCACAAATGTTAACCGCAATACCTAAGAAATAGTCGGTTTTGTACTGCATATGTCAGGAGTGGAGAACCAAATGTTGCTGGATTACAGCTCCTCTTATCCATGACTATGAGTCATGTTGGTTGAGAAAGGTGGGAGTCAGCATCTAATGACATCTGCTGGCATATGTAGCTTGTGGTTTAACAACTATCCCTTCTTCACAGTTTCGGTGTATTCATGGCACCAAAACTCTACTGAAAAACAACCAAACCGATAAATATTTTTAAAGAGCTCTCAATTTCAACCCACATACCTTTCTTAAACTTTTTTTTAAAAAAGGGGGGGAACACATTAATTGTACACCTCATCTTCCCACCCTGATATTCTCAGGCAGATCAATTACCTATTTTCCATCTCTTAAGCATCTTGAGTAATGCTTAACCACTAGGGTGATGTCTTTTTTACAACCTCATTTCCCTGTATCATAATTTGATGAGCTTTCATTAAAGATTAGATAAAATCTTACTTTCAAAGAGATTTGATAAGATCTCACGGACAAAATGATTTTAAAAAATTTATTTATCAGTTTTTTGACCATTTTTAAAGTCACTGTAAGCAGATATAAAATTGAACCCAAGCTTTAGAGTCACATATATACAACATTATAAAGGGCCATCAAACACACAAGGAAGCTTTTTTTACTGCAGTAACAGTATAGACGCTGCTAGAGGACGATGTTTTGCTACCTCTCCTGTAGGTTCTTTTCCCAGCATGCCCGGCAGGGTCTGCTGGCTGAGTTTTGAGGTCCCAAAAGGGGGCTTTTACCTTGTGCAGGTGTGACATTTTTATACCCTATGTAGCTAGGAACACTCCCCATTGTAGAATGTGGTGTTGTGCCCAAATGTGATACGAAATATATATAGAATTGTTAATACAATTTTATGAAATGGTAAAATGGCATACAAAAAAAATTAAAAACGGTTTGTGCGTAACCTTTTTAAATATTTCAATGGAATATACCTACCTCATTTTAGTCATTAATAGGCAAAGGTTCATCCATTTGTGCTACAGGAAATAATTTTTGAGGGGGGGGAATGAAAAGGTCATTAACCTATTAACCACATTTCCACTAAGAAGCAAAATATGTTACCATCTTCTTTAAACCAATAATCACTTAAAGGTGTAATTAGTTTTCAGAAGCTGTGATCAATAAGGGTCGGCACAGGAGACCTTGGAAGCCCCTCTCTAGTGAGTCATGTACCCAGGGCCTCACCCATTCCTCCTCTGCCCTTGTAGGCAACGGCGAATGCGAAGCAGGCAAATGCAAATGTTCTAGTGGCTGGGAGGGTGATCGTTGCCAGTGCTCCTCATCGTTACGGAAGCACTGCATGAATTCAAATGGCCAGGTCTGCAGTGGAAGAGGAACTTGTGTGTGTGGAAGATGCAAATGCACCGATCCCAGCAGTTTGGGCCATTTGTGTGAATTCTGCCCTACTTGTAGAATTGCTTGCAGTGACAAACGGTATGTTTCCTCAGATCAAATTATTACTTGTCTTTTTTTTTTATTGCAGTCTCCTTAATTGCAGGTATGGGCAATATATACTGCACATTCCTACTGGCACTTCTTTTACGGCTGCCTTGTGGCATCTTACCAAGGGGCTGGTGATTCCAAGGAATAAAATCCACAGCATTGATCCATCTTCTACAAAGTGATGGTCTTATCATTTCCAGGATACTCGATAGGTCGATCACTTTGGGCTGACCCTCATGAGTTACTGACACACATTATGTCCCATACAATAGCCCTTAATCGAGGCTTTTTAAGGGCTAAGGACTTCCCCTCTTGTTTGGCTTGCAATGGAGATTAAGGTTGCCCACACTTTTTGCTAATCAGTGCAATCTTGTGGAAGCTGAGTACATTAATTGCTCTTCATCCTGCCCACCCCTCACATCCCAACCTTCCAGTGAGGGTTAAGTTAATGTCATGGCCCCTCGCGGAGTGTATTTTGTGCTTCTTTGTTATTGCCTGAGAATCCCGAACCCTCTTGCTTTGGGCCAGAAGGGTTTGTACAATGTGCTAGGCTGCACTCACCATGAAGTTGACAAGCTGACTCCCATTCTGTGACTCCCTGTTGACTCAGGCTATTCATGACTAGAAAGCAACACTTGAATGCTGGTGCTGACACAGAGAAGAGTGGCCTTTCTGTCTCTTCCTGCACCTCCATTTAGCAACTGCAATTGTTCTTAAGCTACAGATCCCAGAATTCCCCAGAGGCAAAGAATACGGTTGGAAAGGCAATTGTTGGGATACAAGTTGTTGTTGCTTCTCAGGGCAAAGTCTGGGTGGGCAGGATGTGGTCAATCAGCTTTAATTTACCAATCTCTGTCCTGCATTATCGGTCTGAGAAGTAGTAAAAGACTGGTTAAAATGTACCTCCTGGGACTTTTTCACGCTCTGAAAAGCTCATCGCTAGCTCAGTTCCTAAGGATGCTGATAAATATTATTTTAAATCCCAGTCATTCAACTACACGTACCGGAGGCTGGAATTTTATTATGTGGTTGAAATTCTGAGGTTTTCTTATATCTGGTTTTTGTGTGCGCGCAAATCTAAATTATTTTTGCTTTGATAATAACTGATTTTCAAGATTGCTGTTTTTATTTGTTGTAAGCTGCTTTAGAAGGCTTTGCCCAGAAAAGCAGTATGTAAGTATTTTGAAAGAAAGACTAGCTAGATGGCCGTTTGTGTATCATTTTTGATACCTGGCCATCTTCTCTCTTAAGCAATCTTGAATGGGGGCAAGCTGTACTGTTGCTGTTGCTAGTAACTACATGAAACAAAATGCTGAGTTTATTGATCCCTGATTTTACTTCATAGTCATGGGTAATCCAGAAAGAAAGATAGATATTCAGTTGTGTTCTGGTTTACAGGAATTGTGTGCCCTGTCTTCACTCCAACTCGTCTCAAATTGCCCTGGACCAGTGCAAAACTTCGTGTGCTTACAGGTTGCATTATACTGAAAAATCTTCAGGTAAGTGAAAAACAAAATCATCAGTATCAGATTGCCTACAGTTGCCTTGGTGACACAGCGAAGAGACTGGTTTTTGTGGATTGTAGCTCAAAAGAACACTACTGATATGGAGGTTGTTGGTTTTTTTTTTTTTACTATAGAAGGCATTCCTTGTTCGAGCTAGTATTAATAATTTCACACAATAATTAAGGCAAAATCTCTTTTCTCTTGAGAAAGTAAAACCTAAATTACAGAAAATGTGGTTGGCTGGCATTGGCTAAATGTCAAGGTCAGGCATTTCTAGGCCTTTGAGAAATTAATTCTGCTAATGACAAAAGCAGACACAGTAATACAGGAACGAATATTTCTATAAGCCTATTATTTCACACTCTGCTTCTCCATATACAGCTACTCTTATTCCACATTATGAGGCATGAACAGTTGAAACAAAATGTGCAGTTGAGTCTAAGGCTTTTAAAGCATATCCCACCCCTCCTATTATCTTGGGAACGGTAGTTTACCCCTCACTGAGTTACACTACCCTGCACATGTAACAAACTTGTTTCCTGGATTCTTGCCCCCCTGGCAAGCAGGGGGCTTGAAATATATCGCATGTATGCAGTCTAACTCTATAAACTTAAGAAACCCTCTTCTTCCAAATAAACTCCCCCAGAATTAAGATCATGTCCCCGATCTCTTAACAGTACAGACACTACCAAAGGTGGGGCTCTGATCCCTAGAGAAACAGAGGCAGCTTGGTGGTGGCTCCATGAGGCAGTGCAGGCAGAGAAAACTGCACTGCATCCTCCAGCAAATTGACCAGGAGAGCTCTTTTAAGTTGTCCAGAATTTCTGGACTCCCACTGAGGTGAAAGGACCTCTAGAACCTTTGAAGACCTGGTGTGACCAACTGGCTACACATTTTGAAGATACAAACTTTCAACTTCAGAGAGAGATAATGATGGTGGCTTGAGTGAATGGTGGTTTTCAGCTGCGTTCCTACCTTCAGTTATTTGTACACTGCTTGGAGAATGAAATCTAGATAAATAAATCATGACTTGATGCTTTTTGCTAGCTGAGATCAGTGGTGTAACTATAGATCTGCCTAACATGTACATTCTTTTTTGGATAATGCTTTTTAAGAATAAGGTGCCTTTTTGTATATATGGCAATAAAGATGTCATTTATTATATTATTCAACAAAAGTACAATTATGAATTACTTTCTCGTATTAGGGTTTGGCTTTATCTTTTAGGTTGATTGCATGGACCTTTTGAGGGGACAGTGTGAATTTTACTACTTCTTCTTTTTGCAGAATGCACAGCCGATGATCCAAGCCACTTCAGAATCTTTTTCATAATTTTTATAGTTACGTTTCTGATTGGGTTGCTTAACGTGCTTATAATCCGACAAATAATTCTGCAGTGGAGCAATAACAAAATGAAAACTTCATCTGATTATAGAATATCTGCAACTAAAAAGGTAATTGATGTCGCTGATCCATAATGCATTTTTTTTTAAAGGAATGCTAGGTGTGTGGGACTTTCTGACCATTTATATTCTCTCCTCCTTTAAGGATAAAATGTTCTTGCCCACTGTTTGTACAAAAACGGTAACCTACAGACGTGATAAGCCCGAAGAAATCAACATCAGCAAGTTACAAGTAAATGAAACTTTCAAATGTAACTCCTGAAGACAGGCTGCTTTCTTCAAAGCTTTGTTTTCTCAGCCAAGAAGTTTATTTGAAAGATACTTTGGGGGTTTGTGGTTTGAATACTGTAATGAGAAACTGACCTGAAAGCCTAGTTACACAACATGGCTAGATTTCAAACAGAGCTGCTCCATTTTGGGGGAAAACAAATGTGCATTAACTACTGATTAACATGATTAAACCAATTAAAGCACAGATAATTTGGATTGGAGCCAATTCAGTCCCATTTAGGATCAACAGGATCAAATTGGCTTAAATTTGACTGTTCTGGCATAAGCAGGCTTCCTACCTGTTCACAACACCACTCTGCATTGTAGCACTTTAACGTAACGTAACTTATTTAGTATTTAGCATTGCCACGTAATGCTGATCTGAACTGGTGTTGCAAACGCACTGATCTCACTTTAGTTAAGGAAAGGTTTGGTCTACATTTCCCAAACTATGTAAAGCAAAATGTAGCTGGCACAAAATCAGTGACAGGTCAACCGTTGGCACTTAACTCCTGTTCTGAGCACTGGGGAGAAAGCAGATCAGAAAGAGAAAAAAACGTGGGACAGAATACCCACAGAGAGAATTGCCTGCAAAACAAAACAAAAAAGATTGAAACAATTCCTTGCCACTATCACTCTGGCCCCGATAATCGCAAGCCTTGATGTCCTACATTGCACTAATCTGGAGGAGAGAGGCTAAGTAGGCTTGCATCCAGCCTACTAAAAAGCAAAAACACTAAACAGAGCAATCTAATCCCCCCCTACCCAGTCATTGTGGATGGTACTTGGATGAGACGCAGATATTTCTCCAGCCTGACTCCACTGGCCTCCACCACCAGGAGAGCTCCATCTTCAGCAAGATAGCCCTACCAGCAAGAAGCACCCTAATGCACCTTCCAAAATGGTTGGTGGAAACTCCTGAAACACAGGAGATGGTGGAGAATCCTGTGCTGATCCCTATCTGCTGCCGTGTGATGGTCACAGGCACTCTTCTCTGCACCAGCCTGGGAGGTAGCACAGCCAACAAGTGTCTCCTGCTCCCACCTCTACCTTCTGCCCTGGCTGGCACAAGTGGAACTGACTCTTAAGGCTACCATCCTACAGCATGCTTTGCCTAAGGCTAGCTCTGTTTCTGTCCCTGGGTCATAGTCCCCATGCCAGCATGGGCTCAAAATGGTAAGGGTCCTAGCGGGGGGCCACGGGTGGGGGGTTGTGTTCCTTCTGGCACCTCAGTAAGGCGACTCGACTCATGTCCTGAGAACCACTGCTTTGTGTGAAGGAACGAATATGGTGATCGTTCTGTGTTGCATTTCAGAGAACACTAGATAAAGGTATAAGTACGTTTGTATACAGAGCACACTTTATGAATCTCTTTTCTGTGCGTACTAACTATTCTGCCTTTGTTTGCTTTGAGTCTTTCTAAAATTGGATAGAATTGTTTTGTGTAGAAGACTGGAATAATCAAAGGGGTTAATCACTACTGGATTTTTTAAGATAATTTTTTATAATGGCTCATTGTTACTTACGAATAATAACTACATCAAGAAGACACACTAAAGCTTTTGACTCAATTTGACCAGGGTGTGTTTGTGTGTGTACGTGTATTACACACACACACACACACACACACACACACACACACACACACACACTATATTTTCCATTATATATAATGGAAAATATAGTGTTAGTGCAGGAAAGTGTGAGGTGGTAAGCACATGAGAAGATGGCAGTAGAGGAATAGAGCAGGCTGAGTCAGTCCCCACTCCTGCAGGTCTCTTGTCAACCAAAAATTAAAGCTGGTATATTTTAGTGTTTTAAAGCTCTGCCCCTGTTCCATGCATGCATGGAACTCCTTTCCTAATGCTATTGGAAGCTCTTTGCATCCATCCCATTGCATACAAGAAGGATTCCCATAGTGTTGGAGGGACATCTGGAGCTGGGCATTATGACCCTGTGGATTTTTGAATGAAAAATTATTTATTTTTGGAGACAGTGGAGTTGTGCTCGGTTGAGGCCACAGCGCTCAAAAACTGCACAATCATAGCACTTTTAGAATTAGAATGTATCCTGTTCTTTGAAAAAAAAATGCAACTCCTCTTGCTGAAACAACCAAATCTCTTTGTGTTTTTATTCAGTCTCCCCGATACTTTGCACACTCCTTAAAAAAGGTACGCAATTAGTGCCAATATACTTAAGTATGTCAAAAGGAACATCATGCTATCCACGATTCCTGCCTACAGATATGCCAGGTTTTCCTTCTGTTTGTCATGCCACAATCTGTTTCATACTTCAGTATCGCTATACAATTCGAACACATCTAATTTGCAATGTATATTTTGCAGTGGTTTTTGATACCTTTTGCTTCCGTCAAGTTTTAATGTGTACTGTATTTTTTATATATTTTTTGTAAAAGCAAACATGGATGAGTCCTGTTTTTATAGATTCAGTGCTTAAAATGTGTAGGCTCTTTCTAGGAAAGAGGAGTTCAGAGTAAAAATAATTTCCCGTTGTTCAATATAAGATTAAACACTTTGAAATCACTGTCATAACTTCTGTTGAAGCTTAATACATGTTTTTATTTAAAATGTATTTTTGTAGTGTTCATGACTAACTTTTTTATTTCAGTTTTATTTATTTATGTGTCACTTTAGTACATTGTGAAATAGTTTATTTTTCTATGAGAGCTGCAATAACTATGGCTTAGCATTAATTTAATGCAAAATTATTGTACTTGGTCTCTAACGTTAAAGAAATATTGTCTCTAATCCATGGTTGACATTCTGTTATTTTGCAATAATATTTAAACAAAAAACCTGTAAACGTCTTCCCTCTTAATTTATTTTCCTATGAAGTTTTGCCAAAGAGTTATTCAGCCCCATTGCTAAAATCCTACACATTATCATTCATGTGTAAGTCGTATGGGTATGAATTTGAACAATATATGCCCACCTGCCCACACTTGATGCCATATGCGCTGTCAAGTGTGCGGCATGTCGAGAGGCAGCTGCATCCACTGTGTGACTTGAGTCGCACTAGCAATAAATACCTGCAAAAAAACCTTTTAACTCCCTGCCTATCACCTGAAGACCAGCTGGTCAATATGGCGTCAGATAATTGACTGAAGGATGGTCCCCACTCATCTACCAAAGTTCAAACCATTTCCTCGCCCCTGCTATACACAAGATGGAATCCTGTGGAAACATACGAGCCAAAGGGCATGAGTTGTGAGCAGTTATATAAATCATCTTTTCAAAGTGTCTCCAAAATGCATGTCTTTCGCCCAATTAGCCGGGCTCATTCCCCCCCTCCCCCCTGCTTTAATCAATCAGGAAGGGCAAGGGTCAAAGAAATACGTGGTGGTATTCTGCCACCACATCTCCTTCCTCACATCTGGTGGCCAGGCTTTCAGCCTCTCAGACTCAAAACACATAGCCATTATCTCACAGCAACACTCCTCCCTCCTTATGAAAGCAAAATGAAAGGTCAGAAAATACCCACTCGGTATACGACAGAGAAATACAATCAATATGCCACCCTCTCACAATAGGACCAAAGAACAAAAATGGGGACGAGAAAATGCAAAGCTCCAAAAGGCCAGGTTGGGGACCTGTCAAGTCGCAAGACACAATGGACTTCCAGGAACAGACTCAAACCTTTCAATACCAGTTGCTAGAGAAGAGCAGTGGGGGGGGGGCTGTCGCCCACGTGCCTTGTTTTGGGGCTTCCCAGAAGCATCTGATTGGCCACTGTTGAAAACAGGATACTGAACTAGATAGGTATTTCATGTGATCCAGCAGGGCTCTTGCGTTCCTTTGCATTGTTCTCTTTAGTTGTCAAGGTAAAGGCAAAGGGACCCCTGACCATTAGGTCCAGTCGTGACCGACTCTGGGGTTGCGGCGCTCATCTCGCATTATTGGCCGAGGGAGCTGGCATACAGCTTCCAGGTCATGTGGCCAGCATGACAAAGCCGCTTCTGGCGAACCAGAGCAGCACACGGAAACGCTGTTTACCTTCCCGCTGTAGTGGTACCTATTTATCTACTTGCACTTTGAGTGCTTTCGAATTGCTAGGTGGGCAGGAGCAAGGACTGAGCAATGGGAGCTCACCCCGTCGCGGGGATTCGAACTGCCGACCTTCTGATCGGAAAGCCCTAGGCTCTGTGGTTTAACCCACAGCGCCACCCGCGTCCCTTAGTTGTCAAAGGACAACCCAAAAGAGTGCTTTCTCTTTTGCATTACCCCTTTGATGGTGAGCCTTGGTGGAAATATCTCCCTGGCTATGCCGCCAGGCACCATAGCTCTTTCCTGGGTGCAACTTCCAAAGTGACTTCATGAGTCTTGGTGCTCTTTCTACTCAGCAAAGAGGCAACAAGGAAGTCGACAACCATCTTCCTCCTCTGGGGCTTTGTTTGGTTTTTCTAGCGCCATTCTCCATGCTCGGCAGCTTCCATGGCAGGACCTTTGTACTCGGATCTTGAGAGGCAGTTTTACTTATGCAGGCCTCCCCACCTAAACTAAAGCACACAAAAACTAATATTGGTTTCTATTGTCCACAAGAATGAAAACAAATCCGTAGGACTTTATCCTGCTGCTTTGGGGTTTTATTGCAAATGAAGAATGGGATTGCAGTGGGAACAGCTAAATCTCTACAAAGCTTACCATTTCACTGTTACCATTCTTGTTCTTATTTTCTTTCATTTAGTGGTTCCAGTTGTTTGCTGAGCATAATCTCTGCATGCTCCCAAGAACTTTCAGATATATTGAATTTGCAGCTTGACCCCTAGGACAATCAAGACAACAATATTTTGTCTGAGTCGCTCTCTCTCTCTCTCCCTCTGTGTGTGTGTGTGTGTGTGTGTGTGTGAGAGAGAGAGAGAGAGAGAGAGAGAGAGAGAGAGAGAGAGAGAGAGAATCTATCCATTACCAATATTCTTTGAGAGATGCTATCTATGTCACCATTCAAAAATAAGGAGGGAGGTAGAAAACCAAAAGGAGGAAATGGAGGATTGAACCTTGAACAGGAACATCAAACCTCAGTGTTTCGTTGCAAGTCCCAGTTGGTATACCTTAGGTTTGAAAGGGATGTGGATTCCACAGATGTTTTGTGCTGTCTTATTTGTACATCTGGACACTGACTAATAATGGTGGCGGTGATAATACTTTTAAAATACATAAAGCAATACATATTATATAAAAAGGGGGAGCCACTCGGTGGTGTAGGAAGGGATTGCGGTGGCTGCGGACTGCCCCAGGTGTCATCACTGAGCGGGGTGACCGCAGGGCCTGGCCCACAGCACGCCCAAGCCACATGTCTCTGCTGGGGAGTGACCTGGTTGCTTGGGCACCTGCAGGCTCCTCCCAAAATGGCAACGTGGTGCTTGCAGACTCCCGGGAGGTTCTATGCAGTGTGCTCTGCCCCGGCTTGCCCCGCACCGTGGATGGCTTGCCCTGCCCCGGGCACCCGAGCAGCTAGCTACGCCTCTGGAGCCACCTTAAGACAATTGTCTTAATTGTCTAGAGTCCAAAGCTCCCCTAACTGCGCCACTGCTTTAGAAATAATCACTGGGGAATGAGGTAGTATGAGGCAAACGTCTTCCCTCTGCAGATCTGGGTTTTTTTTCTTGCCAGACCACCATCCATAGCATAGAGATGGCTGAGAAACTACCCTAGCCACCAGATTAAAAGGATCTAGAGTGCATAACATAGGTTCCTTGGTTTAGAAAGTGGTGTCTCACCGTGGAGCCGCTACAAACGAAAGACCAAGATGGGACTTCAGAATTTGATCCAAAAATGGGAGTGTATTTATTTTGAGAAAGGCAAAAGACACATCCGTTGATGAACACTTTGTTACAAGGCTGGACAGAGAAGGAGAAATATAAAGCATAAGGCAGGAAATGGGAGGACAAGAGACAGTGGGAGGCTTGTTACATAGCCTTACTTACTCAGTTGAAACAAATGAGAGGAGATGAAACCTTCAGCGATAGATTAAGCCCCCAAAGCAAGGAGGAGATCAGACATTTTCAGGCCACAGCAGGGTTTCCCCTAGCCAGGGACACAAAGCGAAGGTTTCTGGGGCATAAAGACAGGCAGACAGGCAGCAGCTAAACTTAGGAAACTAATTGGGAGTTCCACAAATCTTTGTTGCTCTTTTGGCTTGCAGCCAGCTAAGTTTCACTCAGCGTAGACCTACTCAAATGAATAAACCCAAATTAGCTATGCCCATTAATTTCAATGGGTTTACTCTGAGTAGGCTTAGTGTTGGATACTGTCCTTTGTCTGCTAATTGGGGGGGGGAGGTAAGCCCCACCCCACATAATTGATCATATGACATGGTGCATGCACACCATTTGAATGGCAATGCCCATCAACTTGGGGGGCGGCCCCCTCAAATATTTTACGGGGGGCAAAGCTCCCTCAGCCCCTAGGAGTTGGCTCCTATGATGAGCTATCACCAACCTCTCTTCTGTGTCTAATATGGTGAGAAATATTTTTTGTGCCCTGCTACTCTGTTTTAATTAAAATGGGTCCTTCACTCCGAGTTGGATCTAAGTTGCTAAACTATCCCGTTTTCCTGTAGGTCTGTGTAGGAGTATTTGCTTATATTTTACACAGCTCTCTTTTTTTTACTGCCATCTCTCTCGGGAATCTCATCATGGGATCTCTCCTCCTCCACTCTTGAAGGAGTCCGTTTTTTTTCATTCAAGTGCTGTTTATTCATCTGTAGCTGGATTATGTCTGTTCAGAATCTGATTTATTTCAGCCGGCCCTGAAATTCTGAATTGGCCCTTTGCCCTGGTTTCCACACTAAACCTTTGTCAGCGGTACTCTCAGTTTCCATAGCTGCTTTGTCCTCTTCATTGCTCCCTGGGTGCATTTATCCTTTCATTCGCTCCTGTGTTTTAAAGGCCAACTAAAAGGGCCGAGAAGCAGAACTATACTAGCATGGTATAGATTTGCATCTGCACTGATTCATCAGATATCCCAGATTAGCCTGGAAAAAAATCCTGGGGTTGTTTTGATTATGCATTA
The DNA here is from genome assembly GCF_963506605.1 of Zootoca vivipara. Taxonomy (NCBI): domain Eukaryota; kingdom Metazoa; phylum Chordata; class Lepidosauria; order Squamata; family Lacertidae; genus Zootoca; species Zootoca vivipara. The sequence continues at coordinate 25,460,568 of NC_083287.1, read as the reverse complement.
CTGATATCTGGCTGGGCAGTAATATTAAGAAGTGTCTCCTGCTGGATCTGCCTGGCAGTCTCTTTCTACGATGGCCAACTAGATAACTCTGGAAGCCTAAAAGCAGGGCAGGGGGACAATAGCCTTCCCTCTGTGTTACTCCCCAGCAACTGGCATTCAGAGGCACATTGCCTCTCATAGTAGAGATAACATACAACTGTGATTAGCAGGTCTATGCTAAGCACACAAGCACACACAAAATGAATTCAGAAATAAAACTCCAAATCATTTGCTCATAGGGTGTCTTCATGTTACCTCCTTAGAGCGCAGTGAAGTTTGTTTGGGGGCGGGGCGGGTCAGGGTGCTTGACAGCTCTTCTGCCTCCTCCTCAAAAGCTGTTCACATCAGCATGGATTCGTTAGTGTCAGATTCGTTTCCGTTTGTGTATCAGTGGGCACTGACGAGGCGGCGATGTCTTTATCCTATGCAAAGCTGCTTGTGTCTTGGCTAGCGACAGATTAGGAATGGTTCAAAAGCTCCAATCAGTGGGAAGCTTTATTGAGAAACAATGTCTCCCAAGCAGTAGTATTTTACGACAAACAACAGAATACATATGCATTCTGGATAATGTCCGTGTGAACACAGATTAAAAACCCTGTACCGGGAATGCAGTAAGTGGGCTGCAAACGAGAGTGCGGATGCAGTCTCAGAGTGAAAACTAAACAGCAGACATAAAATTGCAGCAATAATGACATCTAGTGGTGGGGAAATGTATACAAATTGCACACACACACAAAATGACCAGTTGGCATCTTGAGCCATCAGTAGCACTGCTTATTTGATACATAAAGTAAGGTGGACTTTTAACCAACTGGAAGTTGGTTAAACCAGCCAAGTTCATGTTGAACTAATTTAAGAATTCAAGAGGCTGCTTAAACTGCTTCATTGGATCTGCACAAATTCTAAGAAGAACATAAGAAAGAGCTTTGAACAAGGGCGTACCCACCATGCGGCAAGTTAGGGCAGCTGCCCTACTCTAGAAGCAGGGCTGGTGGGCAGAGGCGGAGCACAGCCCGGCGGAGCGCGAGTTCGCCGCACCGCGCCGCACCCTCCCTCCAGCTCCCCGGCGCGCCCTCAGGCAAGGCCAAGCGCGGCGGGGAACCAGGGAGCGCGGCGCGGTGGGCGGGAACGCCGAACTCGCGCTCCGCTGGGCTGGGCTCCGCCTCCGCCCACCAGCCCTGCTGCTAGGGAGGGGCACAGCCCGGCGGAGCGCGAGTTCGCCGTTCCCGCCCGCCGCGCTGCGCCCTCCCTCCAGCTCCCCGCCGCGCCCTCTGGCAAGGCCAAGCGCGGCGGGGAACCAGAGAGCGCGGCGCGGCGGGCGGGAACGCTGAACTCGCGCTCCGCTGGGCTGGGCTCCGCCTCCGCCCACCAGCCCTGCTTCTAGGGAGGGGCACAGCCCGGCGGAGCGCGAGTTCGCTGTTCCCGCCCACTTTGTGGCCCCTCCCCTTCCGTGCCTTGGCCCCTCCCCTTGCCCCCCCCTAGTTTTGATCCTGGGTACGCCCATGGCTTTGAAACCTATATATTTTGTATGCTTTGCCTGAAAGGCAGGCTAAAACAATCTTAAAACAAACCATCTTCAATCCCCAATATAGGCTCTAAATAATTGTCCATATTTGTACATCACTATCTGTACATAAAAGCATATATGTATACAGTTTGCAGAGGTGGAAATGGACTTGATCTGCCTACACAGCGCTGGGCCCAGGAAATCCAGTTGGCTCCTCTATGTGGGATCAAGAAAGGAAGAGACAACATGAAGAGCCTATTTCTGCTTGATCTTGCTGCTCCTCCATAATCGGCACAGATGCTCCCGCAATTCATGAAGCTGGAGAGATGGATAAAATCCCACAGTCAGAGCCATCAAAATGAGCTTCTTTCATTACTTCTCACCTCCCAGATCCACTAAGGAATTCAACTTCTTGCCCCCTTTATTCTTAAAGCCCCACAAGGCCATCTTCAGGAAGGAGAAGCTCCAGTGGAGATCGGGAGGAAATGTTCTCTGGTCCTCCTCCTTGCCTCCCATCCCAGGGTTCTGCGGACTTCTAACGCCAAGCTCCGCTCACATGTTGAATACTCACATCGTAATGCAGGCCGAGACTGTAATAGGCTTCCAAGCAAATATAATTGGTGGCTTTGATGGCCTGGGCCTTCTCTAGCCGGTCTGAAGACCTCATGTACTGTTGGAAGTGCTGAGGAAGGAAAAAGCAGCTCAGAATCATTGCGCAGGCCAAAGAAATCTCACAAGTCCATTATCGCGCTTCTTGGGAGCTGTGCCCCTGGGTCTGATTTTAAAGAACTCTACATGGGCTTTGTTTTCCAGAAAAGGCAGCAATTCTGCGGACATTCTGGGGAACAGTTAAACTGGCTCAAAACATACTGAGCATGCTGAATGTATTTTGTAAGAGGTCTAGTCAGTGCTTTTTTTCTGGGGATACACAGGGGTACACATACCCCTAAACATTTTGTGAATCTAAGTTTGACCTCATTGAGGGGCAGTATTTCAATATGAGTAGGAGAAAATGAGATGTGATGATTGATTGGGCAAAAGATGTAGGGCACAATATGATGATAGAAGATTGGGAAAGGTTGTGGAAGAAGAATATGGAATTTACCGCATGTAATGCATTGAAAGAGAATATGATGAAGATGGTGTATAGGTGGTATCTTACACCAGTAAAGTTAGCTAAGATTTATCATAAACAAGATAATAAATGTTGGAAATGTAAGAATGTGGAAGGAACCTTTTACCATATGTGGTGGACATGCCTCCAAGTAAAGAGCTTCTGGGACAAGATTTATAATTAACTAAAGAAAGTGTTGAAAAACACGTTTGTTAAGAAATCAGAAGCTTTTTTACTTGGGATAATTAGAGAGGAATTGCCCAAGAAAGATATTACGGTTTTTCTGTATGCCACAGCAGCAGCAAGATTAGTACTAGCAAAGAATTGGAAATCTGAAGATGTACCAACGGTGGACAACTGGCAGTTGAAGCTGATAGAATTTATGGAACTGTCCGAGCTGATTGGGAGACTCCGGGACCAGGGGGAAGAATCGGTGGAAGAAGATTGGAAGAAAGTTAAAGTTTATTTAGAAAAGAATTGCAAGATTAGTAGTTTTTATTAAAAGATTTGGAAGTATAAATAGGTTGCAGAAGTGTATTAGTTGAGTTATTATCATATACTAAGATTTAGTTAAGTGTTGCCATTGTATTGTGTTTTAAAATTAAACTAGAATAGAATTGTATTTTGAGATGAGTATAAGAGATTTTCAATATTGATAAGCCATTAAGAGTATTAACAGGTTTACATAATTATTAAAAAGACTGGAATTAAGATAGGGAAAGTACTAAGGAAGTAATATAATGAAACATAGTGGGGAAGGAATGGAGGAAGTCATGATAGAAGATTGATTTGTTATTTTTTATTGTAGTGTTTGGTTGTGTATCATTTGTGTGTTTTTCTGTGTTGTATGTTTTGTTTTATAAAACCAATAAATATATATATAAAGAGGAGAGAGAGAGAGTACCCTGTTTAGCTTTGGGTCTAGTCATCCAGCCAGAGAGACACAGCCCCATAGGGAACAATCCCACTAATGAAATATGCCCCCAGTGGTAAGAGCTCCCTGCCAGTCCAGGGACATTCTCGGGTTTACATAAGCTGTCGCAGTTTCTGATTTGATCCTGGGATGTCCTGCTTTTCCTTAGGAAGTCCCTGTTTTCATTGGGGAAATGTTGGAGGGTATGCTGTCGTGTCCATCAGCAAACAACACTTGAAAGAAATAGAGACTCACATTCAACACTCACCTCCAAGATCTTCAAAAGGTGGTGCATTGTGGGGGCCTCTGAAAGTAGCCCCTTGAGCATTGCACCCAGGGCTTCAGAGGCTCCTCTGCAAAGGGCCTGCAAGGAACAGAAAGCAACCAACGTCATTGCTATGTAGCCACTCTCCATCCCCCAACAGAGCAGGTAGAAAAGGGAGCTATGCAGAGCCCTTTCGCTTAGACCAGGCACCCCCAAACTTCGGCCCTCCAGATGTTTTGGACTACAATTCCCATCTTCCCTGACCACTGGTCCTGTTAGCTAAGGATCATGGGAGTTGTAGGCCAAAACATCTGGAGGGCCGCAGTTTGGGGATGCCTGGCTTAGACTGTCTAAGGCAGTTCCTCCTTCGGGAAGGGGATCCATGCGCAGAGAGTGCAAAGGTGGATTTGTTGTCATGATGCCTCCCCTCCCCCTGCTTTATCTGAAATGCAGAAGTCTGTGCATTGCTCAAGATGAAATGTGCCTTAGTGGTTCAGCTCAGAAACAAGGGATTGGTGACCACAGACACAGCAGGTGTTTTTTTTTTTTAAGACTGTTGAAGTTCAGTAAGAATTTACCTTGTCGCAAACCGCTTCACTTTCTGTGCTCTTTATAATGAGGCGTGACAGAGTGACTTGAAGCAGCTTCGCCTCTAGTTTCTCTGGGAGTGGAGGGCTGCTTCTGCTGTGATGGAGGAGGAAAAACCAGGATTCTATTACGTGATAGAGGGAATATTCGTCAGATTTACCGTAGCTGAAGTTGAGTCTGGAGCTGGCTCTATCATCCAGCCCAAAAGAAGGTATCCCTGAGAACCAGAGGGGGAAAGATACGGTATCTACATTTGGGTGACATTTCAGAGGAATTGGTACAATTTACTCCCAAAAGGAAAAAGAAAACCTCAAGGTGTTTGTTGGTTTCTGTACCTGTTTATAACTATAAAAAACAAGGTTGCAGTTCCCATGGCAGGAGGAGTCGGCCCACAGCCTCCCAGCCCAGCCAGACTTCCTTGCATCTGTGGTATTTGAGAAAGCTCAGGTGGACTGGGAAGCTTCTAGGAGTTTTGTCTAGTCAGCCTCGGAGGCAGGACTTTATTTGAAGTGGATAATAAAGGGGGGAAACATCTCTGCTATCATTTAAGTTAAGTAAGGGCAGTCAACAATCCTTGTAAGTTCAGGGGGAAGGATCCTTACCCACCCTTTTAAAAAGAAGTAGCAGAAAAATCTCACCCCACATGCATGCGGGATGATGAATCTGCAAAAATGTGACCGATTTTTTTGCCACACCGTTTGTCAAAACAACTGATGCACCCATAATGTAGGAACCTATAGGAAAGTTGCTCTTGGGAAGAGGCTTGCTGGATCCAAACTCTGCCAAGGGGATGGAAACTTGCAAGCATAGTTGCTCTAATGGCAAAGGCTTCCCCATTGATGATGAAAGGAGAAGAGAATGGGGTCATCCGAATATCATTTTCCTAGGCTGCAAGGCAAGCACATTTATAGCACAGTCTATTTGAAGCACATGTCTACTTCGAAACAGGGCAATTCCCCCAAGCCTGCCTGAGGCCAGCTTCTCTAAAAGACCTGTGGAGGGTTGTTAGGAGAGTCAAAAGCTCTTCCCAGAACCTCCTCGGAGCCAATAATCCTCCGTTCCTTGCTCACCCACTTATTGATTTGCCAGGGTTTGTGTCTAGTGAAGCACAATCTCTTTCTTTGTGGTGCATTTGCTCACTCCAGTCCTTTTCCTTTGCTTCTGACTGCTCTGTGGCGTGGGGGAAAATATCTCCTGTTCCACCAGTCTCCTACCACAACTTACCTCAGATTTGTGATTGCATTCATGCAGCTGGTAAACAGGAAAAAGGCGAGGGGATGGTCTTTGTATCGCTCCATCAGGCCCTTGAAGAGATTTGGGGGGGGGCAGAAAAAGTGGAAATCAGCTGCATGTGATTCCTCTCAGCTCCCTAGAGTAGTTTACTCATAACTTCACCACCAACTGACTTTGAGCTGTTTTCTTGATATTGGACCTGCAAGCAAGAAATGCAACTCCACAAAACCCATGTCTGTTCAGTATCAATGTGAAGGTGTTTCCATGTGCAGAAGAGGCCACATATCCCATGTAGACCTCTCCACAGAGAGAGGTTCTAGACATGCAGGTCCTCCATTTCCATTTCCATTTCTCTGCCGTGTACAAGCCTTACCTACCACCAGAATATCTTGCAGAAAATCCACTGCTAAGATCTCTCCCATCCACCCTGTGGGGGATACCTTCTCAAAGTACTTCTCAAAGTACTACCTCACTCACCACTATCTTCTTAGCAAGTTCCTCCTTTGCCATGATGGGCTTCCTTTCTGCGTCTATTGCTGCTAAGAAATTGATGACCATGCCGATCCCCTGGAAATTATAAAAGGCAAGGAGCCATTAAAGTGATGGGAAGAGATCTTTGAAGGCTTGCCTGAAACAGCCCAGGTGCCTCCTCACACTGGAGATGGAAGCCAACATAAATGGCACCCTCCACGCCCATTAGCACCTAGTAGGAAGCTCCGGATTCGTACGGGGAATTTGTTTCACTGTGTTGGCAGCCAGGTGGGGATGACTGTACCCTTTCGCCACGGTCTTCCCATATTTCCAGGGAAGGAATTGGTCCCCCTTCCACTGGAGTCTGTGGGGTGACTTTGCTGTTCTTTTTCAATAAGGATTGCAGTCGTTGGAGCCTAGAGCAAAATGAGGAAGTAGGTGAGAAATGGGACTCGCAGACTCCTCGCCTGTTACATGCCTGCAGTGCCCCTGAGCCACTTCAAGGTTCAAGATGAGACATGAATTCCCACTTGTCACTGGTAGCTATTTGCATCTTCTTGATCTTATCTGGGAAGGATAGATCTCATTTACACGGAAGGGAGTGTTTTCCTCACACCCAGAGGCAGGGGCTAAAAGGGGCAGGCAGCTGCTGTGTTTAAAATGGTCCTGACTGAGAAAGCCAATCTTAGCTAGGGAAGAAAGAGCCCCCTACCTCCTGTGAGGGGCTGGCATAAACCATCACAAACGATGAGACAAGCACAATGTAGAAGCTGTGGGAGAAAAGTCCTACTTACATGTTCGTTGATATTATTCTTCCTTTTTGAGCAATTTCATTAAATATGAGCAGGTGGCTGGCTAGCTTCCAGGAAGCAGGTCCAGCAATGCTCTAAGGCTTGCCTGTCCAGTGAGTTAGCAGGGGGTGACGTCACAGTGGAGGTCATCTCACAATGGCCTTAGCAGCCTGATATTGGAAGCCTTGGGCTCGCTCATTCCTAAGTAGCAAACAGAACTAGTGAAAGTTTAATGAAGCAACCATTGCGGGAGATTTTGCAGTCAGACCTAACGATGTGTGTCTATGTTAGTTAGTTAGTAAATGAAGGGGTTAAGGCCCACAAAGCTGTGAATTGCTAGAGAAGGCTCGGCTAGGTCACGCCACCTCACCTTCAGGGAGGGAGGAAGTAAGCCTTGTTTCCTGTTCCTTTCTCTCCCTCTACACTTTGAACCATGTAACTGACCAGACACATGAGGCTGGCGTTTTGTGCCCAGACTCCATGTTTGAAGATATTTTTTGTAGTTTGTGCTCAAAAAACGTTTTACCTGTTTCTGATGTGGCGTTGAATGATGCATCAGTAAGACCTCTGATTACTGTAAATAAAGCATTTGAACTTACTTCAGTTTGTGGTCTATTCACTGTGAGAGGGGTAGAGGTGGTGGAGCACATTGTGAATGCTTAATACTGGGATATTGACAGATCTAACAACCGGTATTTTCCCACTTTGCAAACACTGCACATATTTCAGCTTTAAACTCTGCTTGGGGGCTCTTTTGGCTACAGAGTGAGTCAAGTCCAGTACTTTTTGAATTCAGGCAGTCAACCATATTTTATTTCGTAGTTTCCCCACATATGGGCGACTTCCGGATTAATTGGCATTCCCCAGTTATTTCCCAACAGCTGTGCCATCTAGTGGCCATAGAGATTACTTCCAGCAAGCTCAACGCAATGCATATGAGATTCAGTTTATCTTCACAATGCCCCTTTGAGATAAGATAAGATTAGATGTGGCGAAGGGCCACCACAGCTCAATGACAGAACTTCTGCTTGCAGGGGGGAAACTCCAGGTTGAATTGCTGGCAACTCCAGGCAGGACTGGGAATGTCTCCAGACTGAAACCTTGGAGAGCTGCAGCCAGTCCATATAAATAGTACTGAGGAAGATGGACCAATGGTTTGACTTGGTATAAGATTCCTATGTTCCTATGAGGGATGATAACGTTCCCAGGGCCAACCAGCAGGTTTCATGAATGAACCATTTTCTTGTTGGATTAAAAAAAAAATGCAGTGCAAAAGCATATTTTACCAATGAGTATTCTGACCACTAATGTGAAAACCCATATTAAGGCAATATATTAAACCAATCAAAAATCACAAAATAGTATGCAAGTTTTGAGTTCTCCAGAATTCTCCATCAGTTTCATCATTTTATGTGGGGGAAGGGATTGATGCCATTCATCTGGCTGGCAGGCCTTTTGAAGCTAATGGTCTCCCCTGGTTTGTTTATTTATTGAATTGAACTGCGGATAATGGCAAAGGCAACAATATATGGAAATTGTGAAGAATGAGCTCATGAGACAAGTGCCTCACTTACTGAACTACTCAGTAACACCCTTCCTGACAGCACATGAGAGTTTCTTGCAACTTTTCTGGGAAAAGATTGGAAAAGGGGGAGGTGGAAATTTGAATTTTTTTAAAAAAAGTATTGATAAACATGGTTGACAGGAAATGAGATTGGAAGTTGACTTAGGTGTGAATTAAGGATTGTATAATAAATAATTATGGATTGATATCCTAATACATAGACACAGTGAAGAAATTTGGATTGAATGCTTCTTAATACAGTATTGGAGGTAATGTGATGCTGGACTAGACAACTGTTGAAACAAAATAAAAAACATTCCTTCCAGTAGCACTAAGTGACCAACTAAGTTTGTCATTGGTATGAGCTTTTGTGTGCATGCACACTTCTTCAGATACACTGAAACAGAAGTCACCAGACCCTTGTATATAGTGAGAGGGTGGGGAGGGGTATTACTCAGAAGGGTGGTGGGAATGGTTGATTGGCTGATAGGTGTGGTAAACCTGTTGACAACTGTTAACCATCACGGCTACCTACCTGTAACTAGACAACTGTTGTTGACTATTATATATAAAAACTATTGGAGAATCTCCTTTGGACTTCTTGTATTGAAAGAAATGAATAAACTGGAGAGTCCTGGATTGAAGACCAGAAAAAAAAATTATCACTTTACAGAGGGAGGAACTGCTGATATTAATCTAGATGGAACATTTATTTTGAAGAATCATTGTATATGTTGAAAGTCCTTTTTACCTATTTCTTTCTGTTTTATCTTTCTTTCTCTCTTTATACCTTTATTTTTATCTATAACATCCTCTGTATTGTTGTATTCTGAAAAGTCTGAATAAAGCTGTAAAAAAGAGAGTTTCTTTTGCTTCCTGCGAAGCCTGTAATGCGCTGAACATTGTGGGCAGACTGTATAAACTATGCACTGAGACACAGATGATGTGCTTTCTGAAATAATTCTGGCTTGGACTGGTTCTGGATTGTGCAAAAGGTTATGCTCTGCCCTTGTTTAATATTTTACAGTGTCGGAGAGCTAAGACAAAAACGGAAGTGCAGAGCTGTTGAATATTGACAGTCAACACACAGGATATGTTAGCTGGGCATTTTAACAAAATGCATTTTTTGAAACAGATTCACCCATTGTAAAAATTAGGTATTGGTAGCTGGCATAGGTTTTCACTATTTTGACTCAGTGAGAAGAGAAAGGGAGGCACACTCCTATTCCACTCCTATCGGTATTAGCAGAATTTGTTATTTAATGTTTTCTTATGCAAAGACTCCAGATTGGAGGAAGCATGAGGTCTAAAAATATCCAATAAATAATTTTTAACCTTTTCAGGCATTATGGCATGATTACAATCATGGGTGTTGTTGTGACGTGGGGTTTGTGATTTAAGCTCTCTTGACATAACATGCTGGAGACAGTTCTCTAGTAACAGCTCTTTATTAAAGTGAACAAGACTGACTCTGAGGGCAGGAAGGCTACATTTATAGGGACAGGGAACTAGCTAGAAAGGGATACATTTTGGAGGGACCAATATCAGGCAATCACAGTGCTGCCTTTGGGAGGAAACCAATAAGATAGAGGATCCAAATACAGCAGCTTTAATGAACCAATAGTAGCTGTACCCTCTGGAACCAAAAGGCAGTTACTTTATCCTAATGCAATACAGACAATAATAATACAGATATAAAATCCTTTGACTCAATACACAACAGGTGTTCTGTTCTGGGGGAGTGGCAGGGTTAGGACCGCTGCCCTAACTCTGTTCAGCTCAGTCATGTGACCTGGCATGCCTAACATTGATGCCGAAATCCAGCATTGCCTGAGCTCTGCGAGTGCAGATTTCTCTCAATTGAAGTGCAGAGTGTTTGAGGTCTGGGACATTCGCAGGGAAACCAAAATGCTTGTTTACAAAGCTATGGAATTACCAACCTTACTGTATGCTTGTGAAACGTGGACCACTTATAAACACCATCTCCAACTCCTTGAAAGATTCCATCAATGGTGTCTCCGGAAAATTTTACACATCACTTGGGAGGACGGGCGAACTAATGTCAGTGTACTGGAAGAAGCAAAGATCACCAGTGTCAAAGCAATGATTCTTCAACATCAACTTCGTTGGACTGATCATGTTGTGCGGATGCCTGTTTATTGTATTCCAAAGCAACTACTCTATTCCAAACTTAAAAATGGAAAGCATAAAGTTGGTGGTCAACAAAAGAGGTTTAAAGACTCTCTCAAGGCAATTTTTAAAAAAATGTAGTATAAACACTGACAACTGGGAAACACTGGCCTGCGAGCGCTCCAGTTGGAGAACAGCCTTTACCAAAGGTGTCGTGGACTTTGAAGGCTCGAACGCAGGACGAAAGGGAGAAAAGCGCTAAGAGGAAGGCATGCTTGGCAAACTCTCACCGTGATCAACAACTCCCACATTGGAAACCTATGTCCCCACTGTGGAAGGACGTGTGGATCCAGAATTGGCCTCCACAGTCACTTACGGACTCGCTGTTAAAACTGTGTTTATGGAAGACAATCTTATTCGGGTACGAGTGATCGCCAAAAAAGAAGAAGAAAAAGGATGGTGTGAGTCAGACTCTATTGTAAAAGCTTGTTTTTCCTCTGCCAGGCTTAGACCTGGCTCAGGTGGCAGCAGCCACACCCCTGAACAGAATTTGGAACAGGAGTAATTTACACCAGCTTAATTTGAGCAGTTGTAAATTTCGCCGGCTTCCTACATTTAGGATTGCTCCAATAGGAACAAGCAGAAATGCTGGAGGTTACTTTGATGGTTCTAGCAAAGCAGCCAATAACCTTAAGTGATTCTGAAAGGAGAGAGCCATTTAGGAATCAGAGTTCAGCTTTCCCCCCCATTCCCCCACTGGCTGGGACTCTGGAAGTGAGTGTGAAAGAAGAATATTCGGTCTTATCTTGGAGCTGGACTTGCAAACACAATAGGGGCCTGGTTTTGCTCTCTGTGAGGATCCAGTGCTAGGGCATTAAGGAGCCTGCCTGGAAACCTGAGGGAGGAGACTATTATCTATTGCAAGACTCGAGCAGGGCCAGATTTAGGTTTGATGAGGCCTTAAGCTACTGAAGGTAATGGGGCCCTTTATATATCCAGCTGTCCTTTGTCAACAACAAAGGAAAGAGAAATTGCTGAATTGGAACTCATTACCAAGCTTAAAACCATGGAGCCACCTAGGATGAACAAAGACATAGGATTCTTATCTCATTATGCATGATCAAGCTTTCTTTAGCGCCTCAGCCCTTGCTTTTCCCCCGCAGGACCAATTGCAGTCATCAGCAGTCATTAACAGCCATCAACAGGTTTACCACTCCTATCAGCCCATCACCCATTCCCACCCACCCCCACCACCCTCTGTATAAGGGTCTGGCTCTTCTGTTTCAAGTGTATCTGAAGAAGTGTGCATGCACACGAAAGCTCATACCAAAATAAAGACTTAGTTGGTCTTTAAGGTGCTACTGAAGGAATTTTTTTATTTAACAAAATTTGTGATGAATATATGCTATATGGTAATTTATGGACCTAATAGGTCCATACACAACACAAAACACTGTTGCTGTATGTAGGTTTTATTTTATTTGTTTTTTATCTTATATTTTGGAAATGTACATCCAGTTGTTGTTTTTTAAAATTTTCTGGAGGGGGGGCCAAGAGAGGGGCCCAAAGCTATAGCTTGTTTAGCTTATACGTAAATCTGGCACTGGGTGTGCATAACCACATGTTTATTAAACAGACACCGGAATGTTACTGCTGCTACCATAAATCCAAGAGCTCAGGTTTCCGAAACATTACAAGCCTAGTGCAGGTGGAGATGTTACCATTTTATTCAGTGATAGGGAACGTGTTGGACATCAGCTCCCATCAGCCTTACCAGCATAGCCACTGTTCCAAGGTGATGGGGGATGTAGTCTAGCAACATCTTGGGGGGCCACAGGCTCCCCATCCGTGGTCATAATTGCTTATGGCAAGGCAGCATTATACTGTTGTTTTTATTTTGAAAAATATTGTGATTCTTTATGATTATCATGTTCTATATTTCCAGGTACCATGACCTTTATTCTTCACCGATGAATAAACCTGTGTATTTTCAGGTAAGGCTGTGACTGTCCTGAGATGAAGTCACTTGGGATAGTCCATTTGACGTGGGAGAGAATCGGAATGAGGAAGTCATCCACAGCGTAGGTGAGGTGATTCTAGGGCCGAGCTTAATGAAACATCAGGAAGCTATGCTCTTAAAGTTGAAGGATACAATGCTGCCAGTTAATCCTTTACCTTTTTCCTGGGCATCTTTCAGATTCACCACACAAACATTTGAAATTTGCACGCGAGTAGGTGGGAAGGAATATAGTTACTATACATTAAGCAACTTTCCTGAGCTTCGATGTATGGCTTTGCATTTATAAAACAGTTCTGTGAGATCTGCAAGTTTGCTCTTCTATTCCTCTAATCTTTTCTCTAAAAAATAAAAGAATTATTCCCGCAAGGAAATTTATAATAGTGATAGGAGGTGAATAACTTTGCTTGTGACAAGCGCTTGAAACTCTATCATACAAATGAATCGATATGCAAAACTGTGCTAAAACATAGCCCTGTTCACTGAATTCATCAATAGATATATCATTTGGATATAGAAATATAATCTAGTAACCAGCTAGACTTCCCAAATGTCAATAGTGCTTTTTTCAGTTCTTTCCCATAATTATTAATATTGAACAAAAAAAATTGTCAAATCACCAACGTATAGTTTATCTGTATGTCTTTTATCTTATCATGTTGTCTGAAACTGAGCTAGATATAGTAGGAAATGCTATGTAACTCTATACAAGTTCTTTCAGTTTTGTGACAGATCATTGTGGAGAATTATGTAGGACTCTGCTGCTGACCTTCCAAATCGTGTGTGTGTGTTTCATGTCACCCCTATCTCTGAGCATTATAAGATTCCAGGAGTACCAGGCACACTTATCAGGGTCTATGTTTCTATTTGGACAATGAGGCACAGCAGAGACTATGGTATTATCATGATATACCATTTATTTACACATACGGTATATGAAACCTGAGCCCTAGACAGAAAGAGTTCAGTGTGTTCACATCTCCTGCTTCTCCCATAGGTGCAGCAGTCTTGGATCCAAAACAGCAAAAAGCCATGCTCTCTGTCCTTATAATGGCCTGTGAGCCCCCATGGTGCTTTGACCCCCACTTTCTCTGCAGCTTGCCAGCTCCAAACTAAACTTCCTCCTTGCTTACATCAGCATAGCTGCCAAGTATCCCGTATCCGCCGGGAAAACCCCTTTTTTCTCACCGTTTCCCGGCGGTCTCCCGTTTGGCAGAGAATCCCGGCATTGTCCCTTAAATTCGATTCTTCCTGGCGGCCATTTTTCTGGTGCCGCTTTGCCCTTCTATGGGCATCAGAAAATGGCGGCGCCGGCGCCGGAAGTCGCTTTTACGTGTTTCCAGTCATGCGCGGAAGTGACTTCCGGCGCTGGCGCCGCCATTTTCTGGTGCCCATAGAAGGGCGAAGCGCCACCGGAAGTTGCGTCGCACAACTTCCGGTCGTGCGCGCACTGCCGATCCCGGATCTTTACGATCCGGACTTGGCAGCTATGTACATCAGGCCAAATGGAAATCCTAAACTTTTCACAAACCCTTTTTGCACCCACTAACAGATGGCTACAGGAGGGGCTCCACTCCCCTTCCTGTCTGTCATGGAGTAGTGTCAAAGTGCTTTACATGTATAGTGTGAATGTGGTTGGAGATGTCACAACCATAGGCTGTGGACTAAATCAAATGAACATATTGGTTACTACAACCAAGGGATTTCCATGGAGAGGTTTTGAATCATCTAAAGAAACAGTAATGTGTGTTTAAAATGAATAAATAAAGAGTGTTGTGACGTGGGATTCGTGATTTCAGCTCTCTTGACATAATATGCTGGAGACAGTTCTCTAGTAACACTTCTTTATTAAAGCAAACAAGACTAAGCTCTTAGGAGAGGAAAGCTACATTTATAGGGACGGGGGACTATCTAGAAAGGGATACATTTTGGAGGGAGCAATATCAGGCAATCACAGTGCTGCCTTTTGGAGGAAACCAATAAGACAGAGGATCCAAATACAGCAGTTTAAATGAACCAATAGTAGCTGTACCTTCTGGAACCAAAAGGCAGTTACTTTACCCTAATGCAAATACAGACAATAGTAATACAGATATAAAATCCTTTGACTCAATACACAACAAAGAGGGTTGGCAGGTTCCTCTTTTCTTCTTCTACTGTGATGCTTTAATAAAATGTAGCTTTGCTAGTGGTAGAAACGCCCACTATTAAAGCAGTTCACTCTAACATGAAACATTTGGAAGCCTTGTTAGGCTCATGGCGTTTTCCCTCCTCTCTGTCCTTGCATAATAATATTTGGTTCAGACAAGGTCATGGCTAATTTGTAAGAGGTTGGGTTATCCTAGGCTCTTTGCAACGACCTGGTTAGAGTTTATTTTTCTTCTGTTGTTGGAGTATATGTTATAATATATCGTAAACCTCAAATCTTTTTTAAGCACCTGTGACCTTGGTAGCTGTAATATAGTTGCACGAGGCTAATTTGCTGGGTTGGCCTTCAAAATCAATGAAACGTGTTTCTAAGGAACCGTACAGGTAAGGGAGCAAAAAATGTCATTATGTGTTTTTTTTCTACATTAGAACAAATGTATTACTTATTAGTGCTGCTCCCAAATGACTAAGCTGATATAATTCCTGATGGGCTCTTTTGGTTATTGATCACATGATCCATGCTGATTGCTTAGATAGCTTCCATATTGTTCCTGTCAGGTTATTAACGCAATAATTTGACTCATTAGTCTTTCCTTCCCAGTATGCACCACCAGGGAAAATACTGAGGGAACATTTCCATCAGCCATCGGTAACCCAGATGGCTGCTGGTGATTTCTAAGTTAAACATTACATATATGTGTGTGCAAGGTATCTTAACAATATTATAAAATATTCTGGAAACTCAAATATGCACAATCTCTCCGCTTGTGGATTCCGCTCGCCCCAGTTAATTTATATGTACTGTCATTTTCCCATTAGATTTGCACAGAAATCGCGCTCACAAGACAGTGTCCTTGTCCTTAAAATGTAAACAGAAGGCTGCCTTTATACAGTGGAACCTCAGTTTGCGACCGCGTCCGTTTACGATGAACTCGGAGCGTGACCGCTGCGGACCTGAAAGTATTTACATCCGGGTTCCGTGCGCGTGGATGTGCAGAAGCGATCCGCACAGCTCGCGCATGCGCAGAAGCGCTCTATCGGTGCTTCGCGCACATGCAGAAGCATGCCTTCTGTGAGCGACGGACTCAGGGAGTGACCAGCTCCCCGGAACGGATCATCGTAAACCGAGGTACCACTGTATATGACACTTTTTCTATCAATGGAAAAATTATCTTTTTCTCATCTCGGCAAACTTGCATGCATTCAGATGCTGCTTCACACAGCTATAAAGTCACAGAAAGCACCTCTGCTGATTTTTAACATGACCAGCACAACTCTCTTTTTTTTTCCAAATGGAGAAAGCAATTAGTGATTAGAGAGTTAAGAAATTTTCATGAGTGAAATAGCCCCAAGATGCAGCCCCAAGAATCAGGTGTGTCAGGTTTCTCTTCTGCTTTACAAGTTTAGAATACAAGAGGTCACTGAAGAGAATGAACTTCCTTGCATTAAGATTACAGTAGTCATTTTTTACAGACATTTTTATAGACATTTCTCACCCGCTGAGTATTTCAAAGGTAAAAGATCTGATTTCAGGGCTCCAAATCTCCCCTTGTGAATTGACAGTTTGAGTCAGGCTTTGCACTGTCTAAAAACATCTTTAGCCTGCCATGGAACTGGTGTGATGATGCCCCCAGATCCCAGTCACTCAACATATTTTTGCTGTTTATTTTGACTGTCAGTGAATATGGTTGATGAGAGATTTCCAGGTACTGGAAGTATATCAGAGGAGTAATAGTCTTCCTTCCTAATTATTATTATTACCACACACACATTTCAGGAAGGGAATGACTTCAAGTATTATAGTTTTGTTAGTCTGTTTCAGTAAAAGCAACAGAATCTTGGAAGCTAATCAATTTATTCTGGCGTTACAGTCCACAAAAGCATCATAGCTGCCAAGTTATCCCTTTTTTTAAGGGATTTTCCCTTATGCTGAATAGGCTTCCTCGCGAGAAAAGGGAAAACTTGGCAGCTATGAAAAGCATATGTCGTAATACGTCTGCTAGTCTTTAAGGTATCTCAATACTCTCTGCTGTTTTTTCCCCCCAGCGATAGACTTACACTGTTGCCCCTCTCTACACTTTTACCTTTCTGAAATGGATAGAAAATAAAAATAATTAGAGGGACATAATAGACTGAATAAGTTCATGCCACAATACATAATCTTTATGGGGCCACTTAATGCTGTCCCTCCCTTCCCAAAGGGTAATCTGTGGCTTATCCATACATATCATTCTGAAGAGACACAATCCTTCCACGACCACCGTATCTCCTCAGAATTGAACACGTGCCTCTAAAATTCATACACTCTACGTATAACTGAGGTGACAGAAGCCATGTTCAGGTGCTTCTGCCCACACACATTGAAACAAGAGGTCCTGTATGGGGATATTCCCTCATTCACGTTTCCCTGGGTTCAGGCTCTGTGCGTAGCAATGTATGTGCCTAAAGCTCCATGCATTTCCCTCCCACCCCTCTTGAGTGGAGGAACTTTGTGTGCCTATATCCATACACATATAGAGTCCTTTCACACGCTGTCAAAAGTTGAAGATGGGGGAATGGCCACTGTGTGGGCTGGGAGAGGAAGGGGAGCCAACATAACACTCCCCACCATGCATATGGAACTGTCTAGCCTTCCTAGTGTCTTTGTGATGGAGGTGTGCCATGATGTGAACAGCATACGATGGCATTTGTATGAGAGCATAAGAATGTTTTTCCTGTGCTAAGAAGGTACCTCATGAGATAGAGACAACCACTTTTTTCCTTCAGATGAGGGAACCAGATGTGGTCAAGCCACCCCCCACATAAAACTGAAGGCGATGTCCCTGTAAAAGGACTGCTCTTATCTCACTTATGCACATTTCAATTTGCCCTCGGTTATTCTCTTGTGGGAATTACAGAAGAACAAAACACTGCAGTTAGCCACACCAGTCGCCACTATCAGAACACCACCCCTCAAAGAATCCTGCGCTTCTATCACCATAGCAATGAGCCACTTACAATCACTACGATATAAGCTATTTGGCCTTCATTGGATTTTGTACAGCCCTAGTGGAGATTATGCGCTCCATGCACACTGATGGTGTTCTATTATTATGATTACATTATGCTCGGATCTTACACGCACTTAGCTTGCGTGATTTTGAGTATACGTGGGGGTGCTCGCTCAAGATTTTGGGGGAAGTCAGCCCAAAGGCATCCCTAACACTCCCAGGCTTGGCGCACTGAGTAGGCCTTGCCCAAGAAACAAGGCCGAGAACTTAAATGCTCTTTTTGTGCACTAGGCCCAAGCACACCTGGCATGAAAATAACTTTTAAGCTCTTAGTCTTGTTTCCAGGCAAGGTCTGGTCAACAAACCAGCTCTGGGACAGATAGCATTGTTCTCTCTCTCTTTCCCCTCACCAGGTACTTTATAGAAGGCAGGCTAGCTAGCCACAGGGTGGCTCCAAGGTTAACATGATTTATGCCATATGCAATTTTTGCTATATGCATTACCCTTGGAGCCAAACTCCTGTGTAAGATGTAGCCCAGCTGTGTTGTTGTCGTCATGATTATCTCTTGCATCTAGTATTGCATGATTGTATCTCAGTCAGCTAAGATTATATGTAAAGTCTTCACTATGATGATGACCTTGATGTCTCAGAAGCCCTGGGCAAACATGATTGATAGAGCCTGGTGGAAATACAAGATGGGCAATGTTCTTCATGTGTTTGCTGAATTAGCACTCTCTGTTCTCTGTAGGTACAAGGTCTTTCCGCTCCTCTCCTTTTATGGTAAGAAGTAAACTACATTGACCTAGGAAAAGTTGCAACTCATGCCCTGCCCTGAAGTGTGAACTTCAATGACCTTCTAAGAGCAGCCAGGTTCTTTTATTTTGCTAGTTAAATCTCCCCTACAGTGTATGTATTGTATACATTTCCCTGAAGACAATTTTTTTAAAAAATTCTTTTTCTGAGCAAAGGGGAATGATCATGTCCTGCAAGGACAATTCTGTACAAGAACAAAATCTAGCATGGTGCTATTATGCTGAAACTAATTAGGGCTGGATATAGTCAGTGGCCAGATGAGAGCCCAGCCATAACAGAACCTGAATTTTGTGAAGTAAGAAAGGTGCAATATACATGCAACACAGAGAATAAGTATAAACACGAAAGAAGATAGGGTCTGTTACTCAGCTCAATTTCTGGGGGAAATCTGCATGCACTGTTAAAGTCTCAATGCTTAAACTGTGGAGTGGAATGGAAGCAAACTTTGATTGTTTAAGACAGGCATGGCCAAACTTGGCCCTCCAGCTGTTTTGGGACTACAACTCCCATCATCCCTAGCTAGCAGGACCATTGGTCAGGGATTATGGGAATTGTAGTCCCAAAACAACTGGAGGGCCAAGTTTGGCCATGCCTGGTAAGCAGTCCTGAATAGAGAGGTGCCTCGGTTTACAAACACAATTGGTTCCAGAAGTCTGTACTTAACCTGAAACGTACTTAACCTGAAGCGAACCTTCCCATTGAAAGTAATGGAAAGTGGATTAATCTGTTCCAGACGGTCCATGGAGTACTTAAACTGAAGTGTACTTAACCTGAAGCGAACTTTCCCATTGAAAGTAATGGAAAGTGCATTAATCTGTTCCAGACGGGTCTGCGGAGTACTCAACCATCTGGTACGCAGGCTGAGACCCTACCTGCCTGCAGACTGTCTTGCCAGAGTGGTGCATGCTCTGGTTATCTCCCACATGGACTACTGCAATGCGCTCTACATGGGGCTACCTTTGAAGGTGACCCGAAAACTACAATTAATCCAGAATGCGGCAGCCAGACTGGTGACTGGGAGCGGCCACCGAGACCACATAACACCGGTCTTGAAAGATCTACATTGGCTCCCAGTACATTTCCAAGCACAGTTCAAAGTGTTGGTGCTGACCTTTAAAGCCCTAAATGGCCTCGGTCCAGTATACCTGAAGGATCGTCTCCACCCTCATCGTTCTGCCCGGACACTGAGGTCCAGTACCGAGGGCCTTCTGACGGTTCCCTCGTTGTGAGAAGCCAAATTGCAGGGAAGCAGGCAGAGGGCCTTCTCGGTGGTGGCGCCTGCCGTGTGGAATGCCCTCCCATCAGATGTCAAAGAGAAAAACAGCTACCAGATTTTTAGAAGACATCTGAAGGCAGCCCTGTTTAGGGAGGCTTTTAATGTTTAATTATTTTATTTCATTTTTCTGTAGTAAGCCGCCCAGAGTGGCTGGGGAAACCCAGCCAGATGGGCGGGGTATAAATAATATATTATTATTATTATTATTATTATTATTATTATTATTATTATTATTAACCTGAAGCATACTTAACCCGAGGTATGAGTGTAATTAGTTCTGGAAGTCCGTACTTAACCTGAAGCATACTTAAGTGGATTAATCCATTCCAGACAGGTCCGTGGAGTACTTAAACTGAAAATACTCAAACTGAGGCGTACGTAAACCAAGGTATGACTGTATCTGAGCTGGCATGTCTGGAGCATGAGAACAGAAGGCTTGGCAAGGCTGAAATCAGGTACCAGGGTAAAGGTAAGAGACTGGTTTAGCGGCTCTGAGTGACCTTCATGAGACTCCTTGTAAGCAGTGCTATTTTTCTAGAAAAGAAGTGCCGGAACTCACCATGAACACTTCCCTTGTTCTCTTAGAATGGCAATGGTGCCCACCTGAGAGGTGTCAGAACTGAGTTCCAGTGAGTTCTGGCTGGAAAAAAGCCCTTTTTCTCCGGCTTGGGAATATGTCATTCCCCAAAAATCTTTAAATAAAAGTACAATGAAATGTCTTTTATTGCCCTATTTGACATTTACCAAGAAGAGAACTGAATTTTAACGAGAAAAGGTGGGGAGTGAACCAGTGATCAAAAGGAGATTGCACTCAGTGCCTGAGCTCAATCCTTGTTCTTTTTTCTTTCTTGATTTTTAAAAAGCTCTAAAGTTGCTGGTTCACTCGTTGCTTGTCCCGGTTTGTGGTCCTTTCTCTCTGAATCAGCGGCTGAAATGGAACAATTTTGAGCAAATTGAGCTTTTGTAGCTTTTGTTTAATTCTCCCCTAAACACACACACACACACACACACACACACACACACACACACACACCATAAGCATAATAGCAGCAAATAGAAATCAACAGTATATTATAAATAGGTGAATATGGCAGAAGGGAGAAATATAAGATACAGTATCTATTTCTCCCTTCCGCCATATTCTTGTATATATGCACCAGTTTCCTTAACTGTTTTGTAAGGGACTGGTGGAGCTATTCTAGGCGCAGTTTTGGAACGATGGTAGAAGCTATATTTGGTGGAATTCACCTCTAGAAAGGAGTATATAAAATATGATGGTGATAAAGTATAGGAGCACTTGATGACAAGTTTACAGGAGCAGCAATAAAACTGCTCCTGCAATAAACCCAGATGCCAATTTTGCTGCCACATACACCCGGACAACATCATTACTGGCCCCAACAACATCCAACATACCATCTCAGGACTATTTAATTGCTCATCTTCTAACATTGTGTATGCCATCAAATGCCAACAGTGCCCTTCAGCTCTCTATATTGGACAAACAGGCCAAACCCTACGCCAAAGGATAAATGGACATAAATCTGACATCAGGAACCACAAGGCAGAGAAACCAGTAGGAGAACACTTCAATCTCCCAGGACATTCTATACAAGATCTCAAAGCAGCTGTTTTATTACAGAAAAATTTCAGGAACAGACTGGAAAGAGAAGTTGCTGAATTGGAACTCATTACCAAGCTTAAAACCATGGAGCCACCTGGGATGAACAAAGACATTGGATTCTTATCTCATTATGTATGATCAAGCTTTCTTTAGCGCCTCAGCCCTTGCTTTTTCCCTGCAGGACTAATTGCAGTCATCAGCCGTCGTTAACAGCCATCTACAAATTTACCACTCCCATCAGCCCATCACCCATTCCCCCACCCTCTGTATATACATAAGGGTCTGACTCTTCTGTTTCAAGTGTATCTGATGAAGTGTGCATACACACGAAAGCTCATACCAAAATAAAAACTTAGTTGGTCTTTAAGGTGCTACTGAAGGATTTTTTTATTTTGCTTCGACTCAGACCAACACAGCTACCTACCTGTAACTAGCAATAAAACAATCTTGACTTCCGGCAAGAAGGCGAACAGCACCTAGTCAGCGTGAGCTCTCTAATTTAATCTTTTAAAGACTTGTTTTAAGACTGTTTTAATGAGCATTGAGATTAGATAAAATTAAGCACCTCACTGTATTTTATAGTAGCTTTTAACTGGGAGGCACCTCTCTGACTTTGTACTTCTGAAATAGCCAGGGGAAGAGAGAGAGCGAAGAGTGAGATGACTCAGCATCTCGGCAGCTCCGCTGATAAGAGGAGAGGAATGGGGAAACGCTGCAGAGAAGCTGAGGATATAGAGGAAATGGCGTGTTTGCCCCTCACCAAGCAAACAAAAATTAATGAATTTTTCTCTGGAAAAACAAAGGATATTTTTTAAAATACCAACTTCAAATAGCTTCTCTCCTCTAGCAGAGATGATTGATAAAGAAACCACGCTGAAGGAACTACCTGACAAACAATCCATTATTCCTTCAAGCAACAACGCCACTAGACCAAAAGGTCCTAAAAAGGATCCAACTACGGTTACTCAGGCAAAAGACTGCATCAGAGAGCAAGAAAGCTACCTCTCTGAAATATTATTTGAACATTCTACCACATTACACCTAGTTGCTAAAACTGTGGACTATATCTTTAAATGCATAAGAGACATCAATGGTTCCCTAGAGAAGATTGTCTCTCTCGTATCTCCAAAAGGTAAAGACAGACCCTTAGATGCTTTACCAGAGGACAGGGCCGAACAAACGCCCGGAGCATCAATTTTACCACACTCAATTTCACAAATTGGCTGCAAATACGAAAATGAACAAATTCAGGAAGAACTACATTCCATATCTTCCTATAATCTCTCGCTGCAAGCCACTAAACTCTGTCTAATTGTCCACCCCTTCAGAGGCCAAGTGGTTAATTGGTCTTCCACGCACGATGCAAGAAGGCACCTAGCTGTACTGTTGGGAGTAAACCCCCACTCCATCGATTTGAAATCCATTGCCCATATCTACAGCAGGCCACAAACGCAGAGAGAACTGCTTTCCTTTGAATCCAAAAAGTTTCCAACCTCTTTGATGTCTCTACGAAGTACTCTGATTAATTATGGAATTTTTTATCACAAGAGTCTTTATCAACACTAAGATTTGCCCTCTCCTACCTTACTCCTCATTTAAAAGGAAAGCAGCTAAAAATGAGGGGGCCCCATCTATTATGAGCTCTACATCTCCGACCTCAGATTTAATTAATTGGACAGAGACCCCCATTCCCCTCCTAACAAAGGCTACCCACCTAGAGAACGCCATGGAGCAGGAATTACTTGTATCCTTCTCTCATTTGCCAAAAATTGAACAAACAGAGATAACGGACAGACTGGATGAGCTATTACTCTGTCTTCGTAATTGAGAAGATTTTACGCTCACAAATAAGACGAATACTCCATCTAACCCGGATTGGAAAACGGGACATGAAATTCCTCTGGTGGCACCTGAATATATACCCCTATCTTACCTTCCAAGTTCCGGACTGCAGAATCCGGGACCGGCAGCCATTTTCCACCGGAAGTTGCGTCGATGTAATTTCCGGTGTTGCTTTGCCCTTCTATGGGCACCCAAAATGGCCGCCGCCGGCTTCAAAACTCACTTGTACGCATGTCAGGAAGTGTGCCGACACAACTTCCGGTGTCGCTTCGCCCATCTATGGGCACCAAAATGGCCGCCGCCAACACCGGAAGTTACGTCTAAGCACTTCCGGACATGCGTAAATGCGACTTTTGAAGCTGGCGGCGGCCATTTTGGGTGCCCATAGAAGGGCAAATCGAAAAGAAAAAAAATGGCCGCCGGCAGGAGAAAATAATGGAGAAAAACGGGAGACAAAGTGATACGGGGGACCACCGGGAAAAGGTAAGTAAAAAAGGGGTTTTCCCGGGGAAAACAGGAGACTTGGCAGCTATGACCCCTATCTTGCCCAACTGAAGTCCATGCTGAAAACCCTGCGGCCCCCCTCATCCTGTTACCAGAGAACTCATCATCTAATGGATGCATCTTCCATGACCCCAGGAAGGCTTTGGATACTATTGAGGAGATGAAATGACTCCCACCTCTTTTACTGTCCTGGAATGTTGCTGGATGGCAATCGAAAACTATGGACAAAGATTTTTTTAACTATGTGTCACAATTTAAGATTGTCCTGCTCCAAGAAACCTGGATGCAAAATCCGTTTGAACTTCATAATTATTTTGCTTCCCACTCCTGTGCTTCAATCGGCCCAAAAGGGGGAAGACCTGCTGGAGGCTTGAGCACCTTCATGTCAACAGACTTAGGAACTTACCCAAGTCAATTGAAAATCGATAAAAAATGGATTTTGGCTGTCAAGATATTCTCTGCCCGCTTTAAGATCATATGCATCAATGTATATATTCACCCTCTTATGAAACAATCTGATCTTAAAAATGTTTGCAACGAGCTGGAAGATTGTATCCTCTTTGTCACAGACAAGTTCCCTTCAGCCTCTTTAATTATTGGTGGGGACCTTAATGCAAGGTTAGGCCATTCAGATGAACAGTTGATCAATGAAAGTGGAATAGGTGTCTTAAATCCAAATGATGAATCTTGGCCCCTCTTCAGGCGCCGATCACTTGACCCAGTTGCTAACCTTGCTGGTGCATGCCTTTTCCAAATGGCATTTAGGTTAAACCTTGTTATTTTAAATGGCCGCTCTTCGGGTGATTGCTCAGGTCAATTTTCTTATTGGTCAGGCTTAAGGCAATCTGTTATCGACTATATTCTTATCTCTCAAGATCTTTTTGATGAACATATCAAATTTATGGTAGATACAAGGACCGAAAGTGACCATTTACCCCTAAATCTCAAAAGGACTGAATTTTGGGGACCCACCAGATGTGGGCTTGCCCCACATGCACTTGTATTTAATGATTTACAACAAAGAGGCAGAACCAGAATCAAATGGTCCCCTCATGTCAATAACAGGTTTAGCCTCTGGACACAATCAGCAGAAGGTCAGCTCTTCTGGGATAATTTGACCTCCAACAACGTCAAAGAGACTTCCCCAATTGATCAATACAACTTATTAACCAGAAATCTTCAATCACTGTTTTCAAAGGGCAATCCCTCTGATCCATCTAACTATAGACCAATTAGTCTTCTGAATGTGATCTGCAAACTATATACAAAACATCTGTGCCTAAAATTGTGTGAATGGTTGGACCATAATGATTTACTAGAAATTGAACAAGCAGGCTTTACATCTGGATGTTCCACTATTGATCACTGCTTAGTGTTAGATTATTTTATCTATACCCGTGTTTCTCATATTATAAGACACGTCTTATATTTATTTTTTCCTCCAAAAAACACACTATGACTTATTTTCAAGGGATGTCTTATTTTTTTCCTCCTCCTCCTGCCGCGGCCGGCATTGCTGCTGCGCCTATCACTATGTCTTATTTTCAGGGTATGGCTTATATTCCTTGAATGCTTAAAAATCCTGCTATGGCTTATTTTATGGGTATGTCTTAAAATATGAGAAACAGGGTAAATACGTGAAACATTGGAGAAAGTCATTGTATGCAGCCTTTGTGGACCTAAAGGCAGCATTTGATTCTGTGTCTAGGGGTAGGCTTTGGGCTAAATTGGCCAACATGGGTATTAACAGAAGGCTATTACTTCTGATGATTAAGCTTCATGAAAATAATACCCTTCAGATAAGATTTGCACAGGACGGCAGACTTTCTAGAGAAATCCCAGTTCAAAGAGGGGTTAGACAAGGATATTTACTAGCTCCTTTTTTATTCAACATCTATGTTAATTCTCTGATCACATGCTGTCATGAAATTGATGCCCACCCTCCCGTGTTCTCTAGTGGTAGAAAAGTACCAATTCTAATGTATGCGGATGACGCTGTTCTTCTCTCTCAAACTAAAGTTGGTTTGAAACGTGCCTTAGGGAAGTTTAGCGACCAGTGCAACACAGAATTGTTAACAATTAATTTTGCCAAAGCTAAAATTGTACGTTTTGACCGTTCCTTTAAGAAAGACAATTGGAATATAAAGGGAAACGACATAGAACAAACTAAGATCTTCCAATATTTAGGCATAACCTTCTCCTACAATGCCAAATTGTCAACACACTTGACCGCATCAGCTACTTCAGCAGGAAGAAGTGCAAATGCCATACTTAGATTATTCAGAAGGAAAGGCGCCGGCTTCCTTCCTATGGCCCTAAAAGCCTTTCAGGCAAAATCTTTAGCCCATCTCCTGTATGGCTCTCAAATCGGACCTTCTGCCAATCTTAAGACCCTTGAAACAGTACAATCAAATTTTTTAAGATCACTATTCGGTACCCCAAAGAGCACACCTAATGCAGTGTTAAGGCAAGAGGCAGGACTTCCCAGAGTGGAACTAAAAGTCTGGGAGCAAGCAATATCCCTCTGGTTGAAAATCCATTACAATCCAAAGGGAATGCTACCTCATTTCCTGGCCGCAGTTCCCTACCCACCCTGGCTTATGCAAATAACTAACAAGATCAAACAAATTGGCCTAAATCCTGAAGTTCTTTTTAATGGAACTCTGAACAAGGCAAAAATAATTATTACTCAGAGACTTCACGATGTTGAATTACAACAAGAAGATGCCTTACTTATATTATAGAATTATAGATGTCTAAAATCGTGGCCTAATTTTACAGCTGCCCCTTACTTATCTAACATCACTAACGAAGCTTATAGATGGGCCTTCTCTAGAGCCCGCTTTGAGGCAATGCCCTCAGCGGTGCTGTACAGTAAATTTATGCGGGTACCAATTCATGAGCGCCTTTGCCCTTGCATGTCTAACAAGGTAGAATCTGTGACTCACATTCTTTTATTTTGTGAATTTTATAGTGAAGAACGAGCTCGACTTATTTTACCCCTTTTATCAAAATTTACACCCTTGCAGTATTATTTGGAATTTCCCCCCGAACTCTTACGAAAATTCCTTCTGGAAGATTCCTCAAGCCCAGTGTCATATGACGTGGCCAAATTCTGCACTTTAGCTATCAAGAAACGCAAATCCCTTCTATTGCAAATCCCTTTTGTGTAATTGTTTTATTTCTGGTGATGTTATTGCTGATTTTCTTTCGTTTGGAATTATGTCATTCTGTATTGCTGGCTTTTGCTGTAATAAAAACTGAACTGAAAACAATAAACCAGCAAGCAGCCACATGAGAAAAATGCAGAGCATTTAGAAGGTTGGCTGTGAAGCCATAGGTTCGGTCAGCTGCTGCTACCTTGGGGTTTTTTTAAATAAAAAACAATAACCTGAGTTGTCAGTGCACAACCACATCGTTGATGGAATCAGACTAATGCAAGTGCATAACTGGGAAGCTGCCCTTGGCCCCAATAACTGAGCTCCTGCTATGTTGGCATTAATACCTGTGGATAGAAACTGGAGCGGCTGCTAACACACCTTGGCACTTCTCATATTGTGAACGTAAATATTAGCAAATGTCTCGACTAATTGTTTCATTTTTCTAAAATAAGAACACGGCTGTAATTGTTTGCAAAATATTCATGGAAATTTACAACAGAACTGCACTTTTAACTATCAAACATCTCCCAGTTGCTGTCTACCATATCCACAGACCTTCAGTTGGGCAAATGGTTGCATGCCACCCCAATCCCTGAGTGGTGTGAGATTCCAGGGGTCAAAACAAATGCAGGGTTCATGTTTCCTTTGGAAATGAGGCACGGCGGAAACTGTGGTGTCTTTAGGATATGTGGTTTATTGACATACATACTATATACCAAGGGTGGCCAATTCCCAAGAGACTGCGATCTACTCACAGTTAAAAACTGGCAGTGAACTACCCCCTTGGGGGGGGGGGTTCGAGTCAAAGTTCTTGAGTTTTTTTCTGGGAGGAGGTAAAATGTTGAGCTTTTTTTAGGGGAGCCACAGCCTAGGCTTGCTGATCAGAAGGTCAGCGGTGTGAATCCCCGCGACGGAGTGAGCTCCTGTTGCTCGGTCCCTACTCCTGCCAACCTAGCAGTTCGAAAGCACATCAAAGTGCAAGTAGATAAATAGGCACCGCTCTGGCGGGAAGGTAAAACGGCGTTTCCGTGAGCTGCTCTGGTTCGCCAAAGCGGCTTTGTCATGCTGGCCACATGACCCGGAAGCTGTACGCCGTCTCCCTCGGCCAATAGCGCGGGATGAGCACCGCAACCCCAGAGTCGTCCACAACTGGACCTAATGGCCAGGGGTCCCTTTACCTTTTAATGATTTACCAGTGATCTACCGCAGGCGTCCGGTGATCTACCGGTAGATCACGATCTACCTGTTGGACATGCCTGTACAACCTGAGCCCACGATGGATGGGATTCCAGCATTACACTCCAGGAAAGTCCCGTTTCTCCCATGTCTGGGTACCATGTTCACTGAGGAGGAGTTTCATTAATTAGTTCACGTTTCCACTTGTGAGTGCCTAATGCAAGATGGCATCAAGATCACCAAGACTGCAGAAATTGGCTGCATGGTCAACCAATATGTACACCTTCTGGGGCTGGGAAGTATGCTCCCATGCCCTGATCAGCTAAGTAAAACTTACCCTCCTGTATCCAGACTTTTGTTGTGGTGGTGGTCTTTGACATTGGCCTGGTGGCCCCCAATTGGATGAGGATTGTGGATTTCAGCACCTATGTGTGCCTGGATGCCAATTACTGGTTTAGTGGAATCCATGACCTAAGGTTTGATCTCTAAAAATATCAAACCTATCCATCCTGAAGGAAATCAGCCCTGAGTGCTCACTGGAAGGACGGATCCTGAAGCTGAGGCTCCAGTACTTTGGCTACCTCATGAGAAGACTCCCTGGAAAAGACCCTGATGCTGGGAAAGATGGAGGGCACAAGAAGAAGGGGACGACAGAGGATGAGATGGTTGGACAGTCTTCTCAAAGCTATGAACATGAGTCTGACCAAACTGCGGGAGGCAGTGGAAGACAGGAGTGCCTGGCGTGCTCTGGTCCATGGGATCACGAAGAGTCGGACATGACTGAACGACTAAACAACAACAACAAATTACTCTAATGCTTAATATAAAGGTGAGGCAAGCTAGTTTTGTTATTTTCTATTCTGGACTCAGATTCCTAAATATATCTTTCCACTGTTAGCCTTTTTCCTGGGTTTGTATGCTTATGCTTATGTTTATAACCTCCTTGATAAAGCATTGTGTTTATTCTGGCCTGGCATCTTAGAGTAATCTTGGTGCCTCTGAATCTGGTAGCTGGGTGCCGCAGTGTGTGAAAGTTCTAGCTAGCTCCCGAAGGTCATTGACACTGAAACATCACGCCATGTTTGTTGATTTAAAAGATGAGATGCATTTGTTCTCTGGGCCAAAGTATACTATAAAAACACAATGGTCCTATAAAGTGGTACACAGTATTTAGAGTTCAAAATGTGCTTCAGGATTTCCTGTGTGTGGAATGTCAGGCTGCTTACCCCACCTCTGTAAGATTTCGCTTCTGTTTACTCTGAGGAGCAAACTGAACCCTCGCCAAGGAGTCTTCCCAAAAAGGTAAAACTGGGGGGGGGGTCAAAGACTCCCATGGCTTCCTTGTTTCTAGTACAGGGGTTGTGGCCGGAATCTAAACTTTTTATTCTACACAGAATATATACATACTTCAGACAGTGTGCTTTCTAACTTTCCCCATGTTGAACAGTAGATTTCCTGGTGAGATATTAGAAGTTTCCTTTGAAACTCTTCTCTGGTTCAGCGCTATGGGGCAGGAGAAGGAGTTGCTATTCAAGAAATATAAGCTGAAAGCACCCTTAGCTTACATCAGATCATGAACTATTTGCTAACTCAGATGTAACAAACCCCTCCCCCAATAGCTGACCCTCTCAAACTTGCCTTCCTGCATACTTCTAAACCTTCTAAACTTTCTGACTTCCCATTTAAAGAAGACCATTTCTGATGCTTTCCTTCTCTTTCTGCACTCTTTCTTTGGAGCGGAGGATCGGGAAGGGAAGGTTGGAGGGCAGTAGACATTGTTTTTATTTGCTTGTTTGCTGCATTTATATCCACCCTTTCATCCAAGGAGCTCAAGGCTTTCTTGTTTAGTCATTTAGTTGTGTCCGACTCTTCATGACCCCATGGACCATAGCATGACAGGCACTCCTGTCTTCCACTGCCTCCTGCAGTTTGGTCAAACTCATGTTCGTTGCTTCGAGAACACTGTCCAACCATCTCGTCCTCTGTCGTCCCCTTCTCCTTGTTCCCTCAATCTTTCCCAACATCAGGGTCTTTTCCAGGGAGTCTTCTCTTCTCATGAGGTGGATAAAAGTATTGGAGCCTCAGCTTCACAATCTGTCCTTCCAGTGAGCACTCAGGGCTGATTTCCTTCAGAATGGATAGGTTTGATCTTCTTGCAGTCCATGGGACTCTCAAGAGTCTCCTCCAGCACCAAAATTCAAAAGCATCAATTCTTCGGCGATCAGCCTTCTTTATGGTCCAGCTCTCACTTCCATACATCACTACTGAGAAAACCATAGCTTTAACTATACGGACCTTTGTCGGCAAGGTGATGTCTCTGCTTTTTAAGATGCTGTCTAGGTTTGTCATTGCTTTTCTCCCAAGAAGCAGGCGTCTTTTAATTTCGTGACTGCTGTCACCATCTGCAGTGATCAAGGAGTAAAAGAAAGTAAAATCTCTCACTGCCTCCATTTCTTCCCCTTCTATTTGCTAGGAGGTGATGGGACCAGTGGCCATGATCTTGGTTTTTTTGATGTTGAGCTTCAGACCATATTTTGCACTCTCCTCTTTCACCCTCATTAAAAGGTTCTTTAATTCCTCCTCACTTTCTGCCATCAAGGTTGTGTCATCTGCATATCTGAGGTTGATATTTCTTCCGGCAATCTTAATTCCGGCTTGGGATTCATCTAGTCCAGCCTTTCGCATGATGAATTCTGCATATAAGTTAAATAAGCAGGGAGACAATATACAACCTTAAGCAGGGAGACAATATACAACAACCTTAAGCAATATACAACCTTAAGCAGGGAGACAATATACAACAAATAAGCAGGGAGACAATATACAACAATATACAAAATGTGGCAGCTAGTGCTGCCATATTTTGAAGAACAAAAGAACTGGGCGCTATGAAGGCCGTTCAAAGCAAATAAATGCAACTTGTCTCAAATTTTACCCCTGCAAAAAGAGGACGTGTCCTGGAAAAAGGGGGCACATGGCAACCCTAATTCTGCTCCTTCCCATTTTGTCCTCACAGCAACCCTGTGAGGTAGGTTAGGTTGAGAGGGAGTTTGTAGTATCATTTCCAAAAGTACAGCGGGCATATACTTAAGGCTGCTATGGAGTAGGAATTAGGATCACCCCTTCTCCTGCTCCCCAACCTGTCTGTGTTCATGAAATGGTGGTATGAAGCTCCTATGTTTGTACAAGTTGTGTGTGCAGAGGTTCTTTCCCTGCAATTAGGAGTCACTTGCAATTCCATGGCAAAACACCTTCTTTGGAGGTTTTTAAGCAGAGTTTGGACGGCCGTCTGTCACAGATGATTTAATTTAGATTCCTGTACTGCAGAAGGTTGGACTAGATGGCCCTGGGTGTGCATTCTAACTCCACAATTTTATGATTCTATATAACTAGGCTCTGCTCTGACCCTCACAGATAGACATATATGGACCCATCAAATCTCATGAACAGGGCTCAATAAATATGGACTGGTTTTCTCTTCCTGCAATTAATACTCTGGTTTATTGTTGGAAGGAAGAGTATATGTGTCATATATACATAGCCCTTTCAGTGAACACATATAGATGTAGGAATTCTAAGTGCTTGTACATACAATCTGGATTAATTAATGCCGAGCTCAAAAGGATCGTCTCGTGAATATGGATGAAGGAATAGGAAAGCTGAAACCATTTATTTGGCTTTTTAAAATAATAATAATAATCAAGCTTCATCCTGTGCTTTTCATGATGTTCTTTTCCTTGGCATGGGGAAAGTGTTGCCATTTAATTTCTGTACATCAGGGTTGCTGGTGAAAAGCAAGAAAGGAAGATTATTCTAACCATTTGTGAAAGCCCTGGATGTTTTGTCTTGGGTAAAAGGAGAAGGAGAAGGAGAAGGAGAAGGAGAAGAAGGAGAAGAAGGAGAAGAAGGAGAAGAAGAAGAAGAAGAGTTTGGATTTGATATCCCGCTTTATCACTACCCAAAGGAGTCTCAAAGCTGCTAACATTCTCCTTTCCCTTCCTCCCCCATAACAAACATGAGAATTATGTGGGGCTTTTGTGTGCTGGGTGCTTTTATAACATCATCCAAAGAGAAGGCATTTAGGGTTAACTGAACATTTATAGGAACTTGGCAAGACTGATTTTAGAAGCCTACATTGTCCTGAAGGCTGCCCTAATCTTTTAAATTTATGATAGCCTTACTGTTTTTTTCTTTCATCAGTTAAGATCTGCTGATGTTTGACGCAGATTCGAAGAATGTATGGCTAAGGTTGTACCTCTCACCTATTGTAGTAGAGAAGGTTGAGAAACTCATGCTGAACCAAATGTGACTAATGTCAGGACAGAAGGCATTTGGTGTAGAAGACTTCCTATTTTTAGTAAACAAACAAACACTGTTACCACGTAGAAGTACATTGCTTGGGTTTAATACACTGTTTGCTCTAGGAAAAAGGAAAGCGGCTGAGTTATACTCCTAAATTTCTAGTCAATCATGAGTTAGAAAGATCTGTGAACAATTAATACAAGTATGTGCAGGTTTCAACAAATCTGTTTGCCATGGCGAGCATGGCATCACCCCCTGTCAAGCATGACAAGCAGCCAGCCTTCCTCCTGACTCCTGAAGCTGCAGAGGAGAGTGCAGGTCATGGACCAACAATCCATATTAACCCTTATCTCCAAAGCAGGGGATTGATTGGCAGCCACATGGCCTATATAGTCTCGAAGATGCCTTGACCATGCAGGACAAGATTAGCCTTCCATGCTCTAGAAAAGCAGGTGGGAATGTTGGTTGCAGCAGCAGAGGAAGCCGCTCAGGCGCCTGGGGCGGTGCACCCAGGGGCAGGGCGAGCCGCCCATAGGGGTGGGGTGAGGGCAGGGTGAGCTGCCCATAGGGAGTCTGCCTGCCTCCTCCCACTCAGCCGCCCTATAGCTGGGGGGGGGAGGCAGCGGGCAGACCGTTTGGGCAACACTGAACCTGCATGCGCCCAAGTCACCGTGTCTCTCTCAGGAGAGATGCGTGGCTTGGGAACACTGCAAACCCCGCGGTGAGTCCTTCCTGGCATTTTGTCACCCCCCTCAGTGGTGACAACCAGGGCGGACCGCACCCACCGTACCTCCCTTCCTCCGCCCCTGGTTGGTTGTCTCTGCCCAAAGGTGCATGAGATGCCTTCTGGCAGCAGAACACTAGAGGACACGGGGCACCTTCATGCAGCCATGTCCAATGGCACAGCTCCACCCCCTTCAACAAGAATGGGTGAGACAGATCTGAACGGAATCTATGTAATACAAATCATCCGACTGCAGAAAGAGCGTGGGTTCATTTTTTTGTTTGACTGCTTACACATCACTCTGCTTCCAACACCGCTAAAATAATGGTTTCCATAAAAATTGTGTATCCTTATTTATGTGCATAGATTCAATTTTAGAAATATTGCTACAAATGAAATTGAAATACCATGCATCTACCATAATGACCTGCATCCCTGCTTCTACTGTAGGCGCTGTTGACGGGTAGTTTGAAAGACCCCCTAAGCAGATCTTCAAACAGAGGCATTCTTTATAGGCCAAGTAACAAGCTACTCTTTAAAAAGTAGAAATAGCTGTGGCTCTCGCATCTGCTCTTTGGTACATACATGACTCTTGCCCAGTGCCGGATTTACATATAAGCAAAACAGGCTATAGCTTAGGGCCCCACTCTCGGGGGGGGGGGGCAAAAAATTAAAGGAAAAGAAAACCTGGGTGTACATTTCCAAAATATAAGATAAAAAACAAATAAAATAAAACCAACATACAGCAACAGTCTTTTGTGTTGTGTAGGCTCCTAGGGATTACCATATACATATTCAACACACAAAAACAGTGACAATTTGTTGTTGACAAAGGACAGCTGGACATATAAAGGGCCCCATTACCTTCAGTACCTTAGGGCCTCATCAAACCTAAATCTGGCCCTGCCTATTTCCATATTCAGATAACAGAGATCACAGAGACAATAAATTTGTGACCTGCAAACCAGCATTCAGATCCAGCTGAGGAAAGGCTGACCTTTCCTTACCTGTGATTTTGTTAAACGTTGTGCAATGAGACAGTGCCCTTGGGTCTTCTTGCTGGTGACTGTAACAAGAGTGCAGCTCTCTCTCGTCACTTCTGTCAGCTGGCCATTGGGACAGAGTTGTTTCTGGTAAGGAAAGGGGAAGCAAGCTCCCCTCAGCTGCTGAGGCTCTGGCTAATGACT
This sequence comes from Zootoca vivipara, assembly GCF_963506605.1. Classification (NCBI taxonomy): domain Eukaryota; kingdom Metazoa; phylum Chordata; class Lepidosauria; order Squamata; family Lacertidae; genus Zootoca; species Zootoca vivipara. Next base: position 25,426,188 of record NC_083287.1, on the reverse strand, counting down.
AAGGTCATGCTGGCCTCAGCCTTGCTGTCCTGTTTTGCTTATTTATTTATTTATTTATTTAGTCAGTCACATAGCTGCCAAGTTATCCCTTTTTTACAGGGATTTTCCCTTATGCTGAATAGGCTTCCTCGCGAGAAAAGGGACAACTTGGCAGCTATGGTCAGTCATCCATTCAAAAAATTTTACATCCCACCTTTCCTGCGATCTGGAGCTCAAGGCAGCTAAGAACTAATAAAACTGCACAAAATAAGTCATCATTTAATTGACATTGCAGTCACAGCAGCAACAATTTTTGTTTTAATATATTTTGATTAAAGATTTCTTAGTTTACAAAAAGAGGTCCATTGTCTCTCTCTTTTTCAAGTAGCGTTTTCTACAGATCAGTTTCATTTGCGCGGTCAGGCGGGTCAAGGCGGGTCAAGCCCCCAGGCAGCCCCCGAGCGGAATGATGACACAAGACCACGTTCTATTGGATGAAAATTGGCCACAACTTTATTAAGATTTCGGATGTAGGGAGACCTTGGCTCAGGCATTGGGCGTCTATCCTTCCCAGCCCCCAGCCATGGATCTGGGTATTTTTCAGGGTTATCCAGCATGTGTGGGGGTTGGGCTAGCTCTGGAGAACATATGTTCAAGCAGATAGCCCCCCCCCCCTTTGATCGCAGCCGCTGGAGAGGGAGGGCGATGACAGCCTATTGTGTATGGTCAATGCCTCCCCCTTAGCCCCATTTACAGGAACCCTGTTATTGCCACCGCAATGGGGGCAAGGGGTCACCACCCCATGCCCCCCTATTTATGTAGATGACTAAAGGATTCTGCCCAAGGCCTGCATCCGCCAAAGTTGTGACGAATTGCTACAGGAAAGGCGAAACCTGCCAATGCAGGGAAATTCCTTTCCGGCCCTTCAACAGCAGCCTTGTCGTAGCAGCGCCTGTGTGCGTGTAGCCCTGTGGAAGAAGATAACCTGTAATGCAATCATTAATTAATTTATTATTTTGGGAGTGGAGGGTGGGAAAGCTTCTGGAGCCATCAACTGCTTCCCAGGAATGACTCTGGTTCAGCCATGTTCAAGGTAAAGTTACCTCCTCCTACCTGGCCAACCCCCCTCAGCAACGCCTCCCCGAGCTGGATTGGACAGGTAACTGCATCGGCGGAGATCACCAGTATCCAGCCCGGGAAGGCAGTGCTGGCCTCCGAACTTCCAGGGCTGCCCCAGGGATCCCATGGCGCTGCACACGACCGTGCAAAATGCGCCTCCCCTTTGATGTGGGGAACGGCCATTATTGTGAGACATTAGTGTTACATACAGTGTTAGGTTAGGAAGAAAAGAGGGGGGAAGAGGGGGAGGGGGTGGTGAGTGGGGTGGGGTCGGGTGGCCATGCCCCTATTCTTCTCCTTAGTGCATGTGTGGGGTTTTGTTTCAGCGTCACTTGTGTTGGTTCTCTTACTATTCACTAACGCCCACCATTCCTTGATGGTGAGAGAGGTTGGGGGTGGCCTAGGGTGTGGTTGGTTGTTTCTGATTGGCTGTGGTGAACTTTGTTTCCTTGTGTGAGTGGGGTAGGTGGGTGTTTTTGGATCAGGTTAGCTAGACTGATTTGTATGCTGTCGGCGGATTTTTGTTGTCACCTTGTTGGACAATAAAGGAGAGCCATATTAGGGTGAAGGCGTCTTCTATTTGTCCCAGTTTCAGTTTATTGGTGAGTTTTTTCTAATAAGCCTGTTTCCCATACTATTGGATACCATTGGTCCATGCTTACTCCTGACAGGTCTCGCCAGTGTCTGGTTACGATGCTTCTGGCTTCTGAGAGTAGGTGGGTTATGAGCTCTTTATGATGTGAGTGGGCATTATTATCTTGGAAGATGTTTAGTAGGGCCAGTTCTGGGGTGACTTCTTAATACTTGCTTAGTTATTTTGCATATTTCTTTTATGATGGATGTCCAGAAGAGTTGGGTTTGGGGGCATTCCCACCACATGTGGAGGTATGTACCTGTGGAGGTGCACCCTCTCCAGCATTTTGGTGAGGTTCCTGGGCATATAGCAGCAGCAATTCAGTGCCAAATAGTATCAGTAAAGTCACACCTGGAAATGGTTTACCCCCTTACACAAACTCCTGGACAGTATAAAGCTATACACTGTATATGACCGGGGGGGCGGGGAGAGAATACCTCCTCCCCGCCATCTCCCACTGCGCAGGCACATATTGTCCCCAGCAAACAGGTGAGATTTCAAAGTGTAGTATTTAATAAAGCCCACCTCGATTTAACTAGTGTAGTGCGATAAAAGTACAACAAATACAGCAGAATATCTGTATCTGAAGAAGTGTGCATGCACACGAAAGCTCATACCAATAACAAACTTAGTTGGTCTCTAAGGTGCTACTGGAAGGAATTTTTTTATTTTGTTTCGACTACGGCGGACCAACACGGCTACCTACCTGTAACTACAGCTGAATAATTTGCTGATAGAGGAGTAGGGAAATAAAAACAGCAATGTCGTATCTTACCCTCTTCTCCTCCCTCCCTCAGTGGCAGTGGTAATATCAAGTTTAAAAACTGCAAGATATTGCAACCAAACCACACCATTTCCGCAACCCTCCCAGGGCCCTGATAGCAGAAGTTGGATTGTGCTTCTCACTTCTGGTTTTTTGTCCTGCCCCCGCCCCGCCCCCGCAAAGTAATATCTGCATAATAAGCAGCAAAGTAGGACATGGGTGGCGCTGTGGGTTAAACCACAGAGCCTAGGGCTTGCCGATCAGAAGGTCGGCGGTTCGAATCCCCACAACAGGGTGAGCTCCCGTTGCTCGGTCCCTGCTCCTGCCAACCTAGCAGTTCGAAAGCACCTCAAAGTGCAAGTAGATAAATAGGTACTGCTCCGGCGGGAAGGTAAACGGCATTTCCGTGCGCTGCTCTGGTTCTCCAGAAGCAGCTTAGTCATGCTGGCCACATGACCCGGAAGCTGTACACCGGCTCCCTCGGCCAATAAAGCGAGATGAGCGCCTCAACCCCAGAGTCGTCCGCGACTGGACCTAATAGTCAGGGGTCCCTTTACATTTTTAAGCAGCAAAGTAACAGATTTTGATATGAGAGGCATTCCCTTTCACAGCATGCCAAGTGTCTTCTCAAGCTAGACCCAAGGTAATTTTGCTCTGCTTTTTATAGAAGCTGCTGGCTGTACCAAAGCCATCAAAGTACACTACAATTATGTATTGTTATCTTTTGGGACAAAAAATATTATTCAAAAATTCTAAAATGATGCAAATCATACCCCGAGCTATGCAGAAAGAGGAAGTGAATGCTGTCATTCTCAAAGAAAAAACGGTGATGGTCAGAGTTGGAAGAGCTAAATGTCAAGCTTCACTTATGTAGCAACAACCAAGGTTGCTTGGAAAGGTGTTATGTGTTGATCATTTCCTCATCAGAGTAGCAGCCCAAAGAGTGCAGGGCTCTAAACTGCCTTTCCAATTGAAAATAAGAATTCCTGGAATGGACCTTGCAAGGATGTATGGCATTATGTCTATATTTGTGGTACTGCAGAAACCACTATATTATAAATTCTATTACCTTGATACTTCATATATGAATATGTACAACTGATAAAGCCCAGCAGGGCGAGTTGCATGACTTTGATATACTAGGTACGTATAAACATGTACCGCTGATGAAGCCCACGAGAGCAAAACAAGGCATTATTCCGAAAATCCTTGTCAACTCTGTGGAACTGTAGTAGGCTCCAACATGGACTTTATGAACATATGTGGAACAGAAACTAGCAAATATTTGGTCTTCATGAATGAACTTATCTATTGAGACTTCCGTCTATATTATTGCACTTTATATGTTGTTTATGTGCAAGATAACGATTTGATATTGTGATAAGAAAATATAGAAGAGTATTGTTTATTCGATTTTGGTTCGTGCAGTATCAGCTGTACTTAAGAACGACATTCCTGAGCTGTTTTCTACATTTAAGCTGGTTCTTGAGCTATTTACAACCATATATGACCACTGATAGGGGCATTTTAAAGTTGCCTGAGCTACAAGGAAACCACTTGTCTGGGAGAAGCAGCAGCTCCCATGCTGTCATCATAACATGTAAATCAGGGGTTATCCACCTTTCTGGACCGGTGTGCATGACTCAAATTTTGGGAGAGCGCTGGGGAAACCCATCAGAAAATAGGTTGCCAAGGTTGCCAGTGAAAGCTTTAGTGGGCGACCCATGATGTAAATTATCCAAATACTGTACAATGATCAGTGGGGCCTGATATCCCAGGCCCCAAATACCTAATTGGCACTCTGACAATTGATCAGAACTATCCCCATTCATGTGGTTTGGCCATTGAAATATTACGCAAGCTAGGATTCAGCTGCTTGCAGAAGAGCAACTTCTAGTCAACATGAGCCATGTTTAAAGGATCTTCCAGTACAGATTCAGGACTTAACAACATAGAAAACTGTGTTGTTGTAGCAGTCCCACTCATCTGGAGGGCACCAGATTGGCGAAGCCTGTGATGATCATGGGAGAAATCCAGACCAACGTTTGAGTTGCGCTGGACAAAAATAGAAAGTCTCTGCAGCACCCAAGTTAATTATTGTTGACTTTGTAGGCATTCTCAAAATACCAGGAGGAGGGTCAGTTGCTCCTATATAGGCTATATCAGGCATCCCCAAACTGCGGCCCTCCAGATGTTTTGGACTACAATTCCCATCATCCCTGACCACTGGTCCTCTTAGCTAGGGATCATGGGAGTTGTAGGCCAAAACATCTGGAGGGCCGCAGTTTGGGGAAGCCTGCGGCTATATCAAGTATTTTACAAGGCATTTTCATTTTAAAAGTCGTCTCGGAGCTTGCCACTGAACAGAGCCCAACAGACCCAGACAGAGGCATAAATACATCTGCTTCCGGATTAGTTTTTTTCTTTTTTTCATCCGTTTTTCTAGCTTCAGGGTTGCTAAGGGGAATTCTGCAGGTCACGCCACCTTCCTTGAGGCGAAAGAGCCGCCTGGGCGTGCCTCCTTTATAGCTGCAAAGGGGCGTTCACGCGGCGCAGCTCGCAGGCGAGGCTTGTTCGACGAGAGCCGCGCTGCATCTCTCCGGCGAAGGCATTCAGGTCCGGAGCGCCTGGGCTTGCCGCGCGCGAGCGGCGTCGTCTCAGGTGGTCCCCATCGGGTCCCAGGTGAGTTGCTGCAGGATTGAAATGTTGTGGGGGGGGGTGTCGGGGGTGGGATAGCGGTCACACTTGGAAGGCTTCTCTCATTGCATCCGACGGCAGACTCCTTCCGCCGACCAGAAAGTTTTTGGAACGCAGTTTCTGCCTTTCAAACGCACCCACTGATCTAGGAGTCTACTCTGAAGTAAGTCCCACTGGGCTCAGTGACATTTAACTCCCAGGCAAGTGCCTATACTAGGACTAGTGGAGCCTCGAGATTTCTGGCTGCTTGGCAAGTGCAAACCTGCGCGTGTCTACTGTGAAGTAAGTTGCCGTGAGATCAATAGGGCTTACTCGCGGGTAAGTGGATTTACAGGGCTGCCGTCTTAAGGATGCTTCGGGTCTTAAGCCAGATTTTAGCGACGCGTTGTAAAGAATAAAGTAATAAGGCTTTACTAGTAAGAGAGAGACGTTCATGAGGTTGTGTGTCTGTGCGCCGCGCGCGATTTAAGTTAAGAATGTGTGCGACTCCCCCTCTCTGCCTTTGGGGCAGAAGCCCCACCTCACGCGGGATGGATTGGCGCGTGTTTGCACAACCTGCTGCCTTTGGATTCTTTCCGCTGCGGTGGAAGAGCGAGGCAATGGCATTTGCCTCCAAACTATCTCTCCAACTTCCCCTCCCCTCTTCCGAGGTCCTTACTTTGGGTCAGGGTAATCAAAGGGTAATCAAAGGGTAATCCCAGTTACCTCCCAACTGGGATTACCTCCCCCAAACCGCCTTCCCTTAATATACAATAGCCCATTATCAAACAGAATTTGGTTATCCATGTCATGAAATTCTACTCAATATTGATCCACAGCAGAACTCCGACGTATAGTTAGCAGAGTAAAAACTTAAACACGTTGCAGGATTCCCAAAAAATAGACTGGAGGCAATTGTATTTCATCCAGCAGGGCTTTACTGCTACTGAAGGCAAATGAACATAATGGTCACAAATCCAATATACATTCAGGATTGGCACGGTCCATAAGAAACCAGTTGCAGCAGACTTAACGTAAACTTACAATAACTTATATAATAAGTCTAAACCTTAACATGAAGCTTATTCTTGTAGCATCTAACAATCCAAAGTCATTTAATCCATTTGAGTTTTGGAGATTCTGTGTTGTATTCTAGAATCTAGAACAGTAGCTTTATTAGTAATTAAACAGAAAAGTGTGTGTGTGTGTGTGTTGTGTCACCTTAAAAGATGAAACAATTTCATCTGGTAGAAATAAATTCAAGCCTAATTAAAGTGTGTGCTGCGATAAATTTTAGTCTTTAAGGTGCCGCATACCACCTTTTCTGCCTCTGATATGTGTTCATCAAGGGGTTCTCCTTTCTGTTTAAATTATACTATGAATAAAGCCAAAGAATGAGTAATCTTGAAAATTTCTACTTGTTCTGATATATTACGCAGCAATAACAGGATTCTAAATGTCAAACCGAATCGGTGAATGGAAGAATGATTTTACACAATAGAGAACTGCAAACAGGAAAAAGACAGAATTCCTTTACAGTTAGTTAGTACTGTATATTATTTACAATAATAAAATACAAAATACACTTTTGAAACAAAACTGTGCAAATACTAAAAAGATTCAGCCAAGAAAAAGCTATCTTAAAACATATTTCCATGTATATGAATCTGTTTATCTTGGATGCCTGCACTTACACAGGTGCCCCCCCCAACTTCTTAACTTTTCCCACTGATGTACCCAATAATGTGTTGAAAGCTTTTGCATTTGTTTGCAATTGCTTATTAAAGGGAGTATGCTAAGAACAATTGTTTCCTGCAAAACACATTGACCCCCCAACCCATCTCCCACTAGTCCCTATTGCCCGTGGTCAAATTTCTGGCCCTATTCTTGAGCAAATTGCTCATCCAAAGTGGTGGCCTTTCCAACACTAGACATTCTTGGATGACACTGATGAGTTTCTTGCCTGGGTTTGGTAGTGAAACTGCTTCGATGGCCCTGGTGGACTGCATTTACTTTGAGAAGGACAAGGGAAATGTAATCCTCTTCATTCTCCAGGAACGTTTGATACCATGAACCCATGATACTGTGTACCAGATTTGAGGACAGAATTTGTGATTCTGCTCCTCCTATCTGTCAGATCGATTCCAGAAGGTGGTGCTGGATTATATAATAATAATAATTTATTATTTATACCCCGCCCATCTGGCTGGGTTTCCCCAGCCACTCTGGGCGGCTTCCAACCGAATATTATAAACAATACAGCATCAAACATTAAAAACCTCCCTAAACAGGGCCGTCTTCAGTTGTCATTTAAAGTAAAATAGTTGCTTATTGCCTTGACATCTGCTGGGAGGGCGTTCCACAGGGCGGGTGCCACTACCGAGAAGGCCCTCTATCTGGTTCCCTGTAACCTCACTTCTCACAATGAGGGAACTGCCAGTAGGCCCTCGGCACTGGATTGCAGTGTCCGGGTTGAACGATGGGGGTGGAGACTCCTTCAGGTATACAGGACCGAGGCCGTTTAGGGCTTTTAAGGTCAGTACCAACACTTTGAATTGTGCTCGGAAACGTACTGGGAGCCAGTGTAGATCTCTCAGGACCAGTGTTATGTGGTGCCGGCGGCCACTCCCAGTCACCAGTCTAGCTGCCGCATTCTGGATTAATTGCAGTTTCTGGGTCACCTTCAAAGGTAGCCCCATGTAGAGCGCATTGCAGTAGTCCAAGCGGGAGATAACCAGAGCATTGAGAACCTTTGCTTTAATCCATGTCATTTATGCAATAGGGCATCGCAGGGCAGTGGGCATAGCATGGGTTGCCAGCACCCAGGGCAAGGCAAGTATTGCTCCCCCTAACCTGTGGACTGTTAACATTGAGTCCCTCTCACCAGTCCAGTACTGAACGCCTTACCCTCCAGGCACATGTTTCATATCCCACATAAGTGTGTTTGGGATCCCAGCCTTTGGCATGGAAAGGTGTGCATGTGGCAACAATTAGGTGTTTGTAAAGCAGGCTTTCTGTTGCGTGTCAACCAGGGCACACACGGCTCTGCCCTTGATTCTGTGTGAACAAGCCCCCTGTCCCCCGTCTTTCCTTGCCCTATTGAAACCACTGTTTAGGCCACACTCAGGACAAACCCTCAGTTAGGAACCCTCTGCAAGAGAGCACATTGGCCAAGATTTTATCTGTAAGAAAATTAAATCGAAATTTACAGCCCTCCTGGAGGCGGGAAGGGAAAGTTCTGGGTCTCGGGTCGTAATACTAGCCAAGATGAGACTGCACATCTCATTTGTCAGCATCAGATTAAGGCTTCCCTCCAAAAGGGGTTGTGGTTGTTGTTGTTATTGCAGGTGGTCTATTAGACCGTTAATCCATTTCTATAGTACTGTATTGTTTACATGATGATTAGTGATCCACAAATCACTTAGGTCGAAGTAACAGAAGTGTCCTGATTTGCCTTTTGCACCTAGATGTTTAATCACAGAAACTTGCTCTTTCTCAAAGAACTAAGTCCCAAATACTGTGCTTAGGATTGGGATATGTTCTGACACTCTTACTTGGAAGTAAGTGCCACAGAAAGAGATCCAATTGAAGCTGTTCAGGACATGATGCTGTGTAAATCGCTTGCTGAGTTCCGCTCCCTTTTTCATGGGCTGATTCTTGTTTTGTTTTTGGAATCGCGAGGAAATGCCTCTTAGTTAGATGGCCTCCTCCAGCCCCTTCCTTCTTGGGGAAGGTCTGCAAATATTATCCCTCTTTGCCGTCAATTGGAGTGTGTACAGATGTGAGATCTCATGGCTGCACCATCGTTGCCTCCTCACTCCCTCCAAGGCCCTGGCTTGTCCTTCTCCTTCTCTCCATCCTCACTTTGTTCTCCTCCCCTTTCTCTGTCTTTAAATAGATTTCAAGGCACTTCCTGCCCAGGAGCAGCTGTTGAGCTCTCCAGAGGGAAAGCAAGCACTCACTTTCCCGTCAATAGCCTCCAGTTTGTTTTCAGGTCGGATTCTATGTGCTAGTTCAGAACCACAAAGGCAATCTTAAAGTCTTTAAAAAACAAATAAACAACAAAATGAATTGGTGCTAATAAAGATAACAGTGCAAACTTGTCTGTTCAGCACAAATATGTGGAGAGCGTATTGTTGTGTTTTTATAGGCCTTTACCTTGTCTAACAGCTGTTGTCAAAATTGTGATGTAGTTATAGTATTATGAGTTGCGGGGGAAGTTGAAACAAAAATTTAAAAAATCCTTCCAGCAGCACTTTAGAGACCAGCTAAGTTTGTCATTGGTATGAGCTTTCGTGTGCATGCACACTTCTTCAGATACACTGAAACAGAAGTCACCAGACCCTTATATATAGTGAGAGGGTGGGGAGGGGTATTACTCAGAAGGGTGGTGGGAATGGGTGATTGACTGATAGCTGTTGACGACTGTTAATCATAGCTGCCAAGTTATCCCTTTTTTAAGGGATTTTCCCTTATGCTGAATAGGCTTCCTCGCGAGAAAAGGGAAAACTTGGCAGCTATGCTGTTAATGACTGCAATTGGTCTTACAGGGAAAAGCAAGGGGTGAGATGGCTAAAGATAGCTTTATCGTGTATAATGAGATAAGAATCCAATGTCTTTATTCAGACCAGGTCTCTCCACGGTTTTAAGCTTGGTAATAAGTTGCAGTTCAGCAACTTCTCTTTCCAGTCTATTTCTGAAATTATTTTGTAATAAGACAGCTACTTTGAGATCTTGTATAGAATGTCCTGGGAGATTGAAGTGTTCTCCTACTGGTTTCTCTGTCTTGTGATTCCTGATGTCAGATTTGTGTCCATTTATCCTTTGGGGAAGTTGAGACCTTTTTAGCCTATGGAACCAGCAAGTGTTGAAATACCAACCAGCCTAGCTTCCTGATAAGGTGATTGCCTGTGTGATGGTCCATTAAGAGAACACAGGTGGTGTGAGATGGCAAATGATTAGGGGAGGCCCTACCTAGACAAACAAAGGCAGAGTTTGAAGTAGAGTTTTGGGACTGCGATGTGAACTAGAGAAAAAGCAACAAGCTGGAGAGGGAGTCGGAAAACAGTGTTTGATTTTTGTTGGAATCCAACGCTGTGCCTATGAGAGAAACAAGACCTTTTGGGGATGCTAATTCTGCGAACCCCTCCATCATAGTCTGAGGTGGTAGATAAGAGTAAATAAACCAAATATCATAAAGACACCACAGTCTCCACTGTGCCTCATTTCTAAAAGGAAACACGAACCTTGGGTAAGCGCCTGAAAGGCCTCCAATCCCGAACCACTCAGAGATTGGGGTGGTGGGCAACAATATGGTCTAAACAAAGAATCAGAATCAGAAGAATCTTTATTTGCATCAGCCACTTGTTGCTGTTGTTTAGTCGTTTGGTCATGTCTGACTCTTCGTGACCCCATGGACCAGAGCACGCCAGGCACTCCTGTCTTCCACTGCCTCCCGCAGTTTGGTCAAACTCATGTGCGTAGCTTCGAAAACACTGTCCAACCATCTCGTCCTCTGTCGTCCCCTTCTCCTTGTGCCCTCAATCTTTCCCAACATCAGGGTTTTTTCAGGGAGTCTTCTCTTCTCATGAGGTGGCCAAAGTATTGGAGCCTCAGCTTCACGATCTGTCCTTCTAGTGAGCACTCAGGGCTGATTTCCTTCAGAATGGATAGGTTTGATCTTCTTGCAGTTCATGGGGCTCTCAAGAGTCTCCTCCAGCACCATAATTCAAAAGCATCCATTCTTCGGCGATCAGCCTTCTTTATGGTCCAGCCTTCACTTCCATACATCACTACTGGGAAAACCATAGCTTTAACTATACGGACCTTTGTTGGCAAGGTGATGTCTCTGCTTTTTTAAGATGCTACTAGCCATAGCAATAAAATAAAATATAATGTACTGATAGAGGTAAAAACTTAACTATACAACATACATTCTGGAGGTTTAACATCCATAACCAAACAATAGATCTTTTTCTAATTGCTAAAAAGTTTGCATTTTCTGCTGTCACATGATTAACTTAATCTCAGGCCCGGCTCTAGGTAGACCCCCGGTGGCGCAGGGCACCATGGCGCCGGCCCGACAGAAAGGCGCCGCGAGCTGCGCCCGCCCGCTGGCCGGCCGGTCCACCGGTCCGCCGCGCAGCTGCGCCTGTGGGAGCCGCGCTGCGCGCAGCACCCGCCCACCCGCCCACCGTGCTGGGAAACGGGGCGGGAGGGCACTAGAGAGATCGCGTTGTGCCTGACCGCCCGCCGCTGCGCCCACCCGCCCACCGCGCTGGGAAACGGGGCGGGAGGGCGCCGGAGAGATCCGGCGCACCACAGAGGCAGGGGCGTTTAAGACGGCCCTGCTTAATCTGTTGGAAGAAAGGACACCGTAGCAATGGTTGAGCCAGGGGCATATGAAGGGGAATGCGGTGGGGACGGTGCCATTCTAGAGGGGGGTGACAAAATCCCTCCTGGGTGGATTGCGCTGCCGTGCCATAATCAGCTCCCTGCTGCGAGGATTGCGCCGCCTCGCCGCGATTGGACACCCCCTCCCCCGAGGATCGCCTCACCATGCCGCTCGAGGTGCAGGAGCGGCTAGCTCCGCCACTGGGGTGAGCAACCCGGCATGGACAGTAGCAGAGGGGTAATAACCTCACTCCTCGAATCTTTATAAAGAGTGCAAGCTGGAAGCACACGAGCCACTGATTCAATACTGCCATCTCCACAGGGACGTAAGCGTTTTTCCAGCAAAAAATATTGAAATCAACCCTTGAGTATAGCTGAATACAGTATATTTAATCTTGCATAAGTGAAAACGTGTCTGTATTTTGGAATTGTTAAACTTTGCAAATAGGGTGCCAATGTATCAAAGTGACTAGGCGGAAAATAATCATACCTTGGACAAAATTTCCTTATCGTGACCAAATTATTCTGTTTCTCAGTATCATATAGGCCCTGACTAATTAAATTATTTGCTTTACTGAAGCCCAGGGTTTTTTTGGGGGGAGGGGCGTTTTTGTTGAAGCCCAGGGTTAATAACTGTTGTGGTGTTAAACCAGAAAAATAAAGTTTTTCGTTGACAATTTTAGTCCAAGCACTCTCATTACAATCTTGCAATATTAAGGGTAGTAGAACAGTGGGGTTTGTAATTCAACAGAGGGGAGGTTAGCCTCTAAACACAATGAAGCATTTGGAACACAGGATGGAACAGGAAAAAATGGCCTTAGGGATTTAGACCGAACAGCTTCTATAGATCCAGGGTGAGCACCTGTCCAGATCTGAGCCCCATATAATAACTGTACTAGGGGTTTAGCTTTAAACACTTCAAGTGCTGATGGTATGTTATTGCCACTTTTTGTATGGAAAAAGCGTGTCAGAATTTGAATAAGCAGATATTTCCACAAATAAACCATGAAAATTACATCTCGGTGTTTAATGAGGATCAGAATAAATTATATTATACAATATTGATCCTGTCCAGAGGGTATTAATGATACAAATATGTAAAAAGAATGAAATAAGGAAAAAATGAAGGTGATCTAAAGAAAATGTTTAACGTCAGTTTTAAAAATGAGTATATTATATCAGTGTGCTCTTTTTACACAGATTTTGGGTGAAGACCATTTCCCTCTCTACCATAGAACGGGACCATAGAACAAAACCATGAGAAGTTACACAGTGAATCAAGTGTCCAAAACTGGTAAATTGTAATATATTTAGTTACTCCTTAATATTTGGATCCCTTTGTTTGGGAATGGTTATAAAAACAGGGCAAGGTGTTGTGAATTCGGATTGATAGCCATGAAATTGCATTCAACAGCTATAACTACTTTGTTGTTTTCCCCTCCAAATATTTATTTCTGAGTCTTATTTTTTTAAAAAAATTAAGTGGCTCATAGTAATTACAAAAAAAATTGTTTTTATTTACCCCTTGTGCCAGTTTTTCACAATATTGTGGAAGTACATGTGTTTTAACTTTGCCATAATACTTGTGTAGATTTCCAATCTGCATCTAATAACTTAAAATGGACATTTTTCAAGCTACTGTGCTTCTTCCTCACCTATCCACCCATCTGACCTTCTCTTCATAATGCATAGCTGCCAAGTACCCCGTTTTCCCCGGGAAACCCCCGTATTTTCTTACCGTTTCCTGCAGGTGCCCTGAATGGCAAAATACCCCGTATTCCCCCAGATTACGGAGCTCCTGCCGGCGGCCATGTTCTTCTGGTGCCGCGCCGGCACTGGAAGTCCCTTCTACGCACTTCCGGACATGCATAGAAGCGACTTCCAATGCCGCTGTGCCCATTTCCAAAATATCCGCAGCACCAGAAGTGTGTAGAAACGACTTCTGGCACTGCAGACATTTTGGAATGGGCACAGCGGCGTCGGAAGTCGCTTCTACACATGTCTGGAAGTGCGTAGAAGCGACCTCCGGTGCCACAGTGCTACTGATCCTGGTTTTTTCAATCCGGAACTTGGCACCTATGTCATAATGCAGCTGTATGTGACTTGTTGGGTGTGAGAGTTTCCAAAGACCTGTTCCTGCAATCTTTCTTCCAAATAATAAAATATTTTTTATGAGGAAATAATACATTTGGGGGTTGGGGTGTAAGTCTACTGAAATATTCTTGCGATATTATTGATGAAGACCTGTGAACTCATTAGCAGATTAAAACATTATTTTTAAAATGTTTAGTGGGAAAAAAACCCATATGTTTTAAACCAACTCATTGGCACATGATGTATACTGCAAGGGAAGCCTTCCTTATTTCAGTTGTTTTACACATAAGGTATCTCTATTCAAATCTATTGTGTTATTCAGACTTGTTGGTAAATGGGAACATTTTCACAGTGCAACCATTAACCTTCATTAATGTACAACAGAAAGAATTGTCTGCATTTTCAGGCACAATGCAGATCAATTATTGCATCAGTAATAGAAACAATTGCTTTGCATTTTTTATTTAATATGTATAGTATTTCTTTTGCTCATTGAGCATTTCAGGGACTTGCTTCTAAAATTTGCAATCCTATTGCAAGTCCAGTCTCCACATTCACTGAGAGGCAGGTATCACTGATTTCTACGGGTCCTGCTTATTTATTTAGAATTTCAGCCTGAGTCAGTAGTTAAGTAGGTTTATATAGTTTGTAGATGTGTTTAGGGCATAGGGCTGGCACCTGCCAAATGTAAGCGTGTTCCTGGAGAATTTGGTGAATAAAGTTTCAAGCAAATTCTTTGGATTCCAAACCCAACTATTTCTATGAAATCCAACTGACTTTCCCATCAACAGAACCTCCAGGTAATGCCTATGACAACCCTACTTTCCATTTGGATGAAGAACCTGCAACAAATGGCCATTTAAAGAAGAAGAAGAAGAAGAAAGAGTAGGTTTTTCCTTACGCGCTTTGATGCCTTTCATTTCCCACAAATGACCTCAGCTGACTTGCTTTTCTGTTGAAAACTTTTCAGAAAGAAAAATGAGAAGCCAGAGAAGAAAGGGGAGGCAGTTGGCTTTTTCGAGCTGGTCAGTATGCTTCTTTGCCTTTGTCATTTTCTTTGGTTGGCTCAGATGTGTACCTTCCTCGCATCTACAAATGTGGTGACACCAGGAGCGTCACTCAGAGTCATGCACGCCTTCCCTATTTCCTCCATAGCACATACAACATAACACACAGGAACCTGGTGGCCTCCAGATGTTGTTGGACTCCCTTCATCCTTGACCATTGACCATTCTGGCTGGGACTGATGGGACTCCCAAAATGATGAAAAGCTCTGTTTAGGGGAAGAGTGATGAGGAAATATATGAGCCCAAGCCCTGCTCTATGATCCTACAATACAAAACATGGGGAAGACGATCAGCCATGTCTCTTTTTCTTCAAAATGAGATTTGGAATACCTAGTGTGAGGAACTTAGTCAACTAAAAGTGAAAGGTAGGCTGTCGATCAACTCCCAGTTGCTCAGAGATGGAGAGATCAATGGGAATAAAGAAGCCATGAGAGAGGAGGTTAAAATGATGACTGAAAACTCTCAGCTGGAGAGAGGCCTTTCTGACGTAAGGTCCAAACCCTCCCAAGTGTCCCTGTTTTCCAGGGACAGTCCAGGATTTACAGAAGCCATCTTGGTTTCTGATTTGATCCTAGAATGTCCTGCTTTTCCTTAGGACATCCCTATTTTCATCAGAGAAATGTTGGAGGGTATGGAGTTATGTGACCACCACCACCCTGAGCCAAGGAGCTAAATAACTATATAACCTTTAGAAGACATCTGAAGGCAGCGCTGTTTAGGGAAGTTTTTAAATGTTTCATGTTTTATTACGTTTTTGTATATGTTGGAAGCTGCCCAGATGGGGGGGAAAATGATACTACTACTACTACTACTACTACTAATAATAATAATAATAATAATATAGAATGTCCCCATTTTCATCAGAGAAATGTTGGATGGTGTGAAGGTATGTTCTGCATAAATGGACGAAGAACACCAGTAGGGTAGGAAGAACAGAAAGAAAGCCCAGCAGCTGACTAAGTATGGTGTATGTGTGCATACATACAGGCATATACACAGAGACACACATGTATACACACATTCTGCCATAATTTCACCTGATTCCTGCTGTTTTTTCTTTCTCAATTTAGTTTCATTTTGCAGATGGGCTAGATATTATTTTAATGATAGTGGGGTTAATCGCAGCTGCTGCAGCTGGAACCGGACAGCCAATTTTAATCATCGTCTTCGGCCAGATGACAAACAGCTTTGTGATGACCAGCCACAATAATGTTTCAGGTAAAAATAGCCAAGTTTGCCCCATCTGTGCTTTTTTTAAAAAGGATTATTGAGTTTCTTTTTTATAATTATTACAGTGGTACCTCGGTTTACAAACACAATTGGTTCCGGAAGTCTGTGCTTAACCTGAAGCGTACTTAACCTGAAGCGAACTTTCCCATTGAAAGTAATGGGAAGTGGATTAATCTGTTCCAGACGGGTCCGCAGAGTACTCAACCTGAAGCGTACTTAACCCGAAGTATGAGTGTAATTGGTTCCGGAAGTCCGTATTTAACCTGAAGCGTACTTAACCTGAAGCGAACTTTCCCATTGAAAGTTACAGGTAGGTAGCCGTGTTGGTCTGAGTCGAAGCAAAATAGAAAAATTCCTTCAGTAGCACCTTAAAGACCAACTAAGTTTTTATTTTGGTATGAGCTTTCGTGTGCATGCACACTTCTTCAGATACCTGAAGAATATCTGAAGAAGTGTGCATGCACACGAAAGCTCATACCAAAATAAAAACTTAGTTGGTCTTTAAGGTGCTACTGAAGGAATTTTTCTACTTTCCCATTGAAAGTAATGGAAAGTGGATTAATCCGTTCCAGGAGGGTCCGCGGAGTACTTAAACCGAAAATACTCAAACCGAGGTGTACTTAAACTGAGGTATGACTGTAATATATTTTTAATTTGCTTTTCTGTTTTATCATATCATCATCAATGCATTCTGTGTTACAGTCATGCACAGGATAAGAAGAAAGAAAAATAACTAATATAAGAGAGAGAAAGAGAGTGCTTTTTTCTGCTCTGGGGTACACATACCCCTAAACGTTTTGTGAATCTAAGTTTGGCGTCATTGAGGGGCAATATTTCAGTATGAGTAGGAAAATGAGACTACTCCTAGACATTGTTTTAGGGTGGGGAGCAGTGTGTGAGAGAGAGACTATATGAATATTATGGGCTTCTTGAGTTTCTAGACACGGAGAGGAGAACACAGAGCTTTAAAATGCTCGAGATCAGTATTCACCTCCTCCCCCCCCCCAATTTACATTCATAATCTTGATGAACTGTAATCAAGCAAAGGCTACTCCAAGCACTCAGTATAAAATAAAATAAATGAACCTTTGCTGAAGTTGTTAAAACTTGACAGCATGAATGGGAAACTTGTAGCCCTCCGGGTATTCTTGAACTACAAACCCCATCACCTCTGATCATTGACACTGACTGGGGCTGATGGGAATTGGGGTCCAAGAACTTCTGAAGGGCCAGAGATTCCCCATTGCTGCTTTATAGGAAGTTTAGCTTGGGAGAAGCAAATGGCTGCTGTTTGGCAGCCATGGCAACTGGATCTGGCCTACAGATCAGGGTCCACTTGGGCATCAATTTCAACAGTGTGGACAATGTGGCTTGAAAATGAATCTCATATATTTGGGTAATTGCATGTTTCATACTTAGATGCCTACATACTAAAAGAATGCATTAGCAGAGATGTAAGGATACATATGATGGGGGGTGGGGGATGTAAAATCCACACGTGTCAAAACAGGTTCCAAATGCTATGTGCTTTAAAAAAACAACTTCAATTTTATTTTTCCTTTTTTCATGAGCGACTTCAACATGGAGGGGTTGTGGGTTTAGTATTACTTAGTGGCTGTGTGACAGTCATACATAGCTGCCAAGTTTTCCCTTTTCTCGCGAGGAAGCCTATTCAGCATAAGGGAAAATCCCTGTAAAAAAGGGATAACTTGGCAGCTATGCAGTCATATGCTTCTGTTAAATCCAGTTACATTATGTTGGGAAACATTACATGGAACTAATGTGCAGTGCTTGGTCCCTCATGGACTGAATGCATGTTTTATTGACACTGACATAGATCATAGAATTGTAGAATTGGAAGGGTCATCTAGTCCAACCCCCTGCAATGCAGGAATCTTTTGCCCGACTTGGGGATTGAACTTGTGACCTTGGAATTAAGAGTCTCCTGCTCTTCCAAGTGAGCTATCCAGGATATTTTCAAAAATGCCCAGGAAAGTTGCCTACATCATGAAGAGATCAGGCCTGAAGGTTAGAAACTGGATAGCTGCTTAACGCCTCTGACTCTTAATCTTTCCTTACTTGAGACTTTTCGTTGTTAAGTCAAGTAATAATTAACAGTGCCATGCAATGCCATGTAAAAATGCCAAGACCACATTGCCAGACAATCTCGCAGCACCTCTTCTGATAATTATAACTACTGCCTTCTATTTTGCAGAAGCTGCACTAGCTAATATCTCAGGATGTCCACCTTCAAATATAGAAAACCAAATGGCCACGTAAGGACCTATCCAATTTCTTTTTTAACTGAGCTGTGACTGACTTTAAAAACATAAGAAAACTAAAGACCTGTTTAGCAATACCCTGTTTCATTGAGTGGCTCACCAGATGCCTGTTGGGAAGTCACATCCCTCTTCCCACAGCTGTTCCCCAGTGACAGCTATTCAGATGATGATGAATTGAATTTGTATACAGTATCACCCTATACCCACAGGTATCAGGGTGGTCACAACATAAACTTAATTTCAGTGGGTCTATTCCAAGGAATATGACCAGCATTGGAGACAACCCATTGCTTTCCCCCCCCCCAATTACCTTGAAAAATTATATTAAAACATTAGTTAAGAATTTTCTTCTGATAATGAGAGTGACGTGAAGGACATATGGGTCTTTCTTCCAAGGAGTACTCTTCAAATGCTTGAACACAGGTACTATGAACACAGGGGGGCGCTGGGTGGATATTTGCACCCTGGCACCGCATCTGCTCTGGTGTGCTCTGGTCCATGGGGTCACGAAGAGTAGGACATGCTAAAGACGGGCCCTGGATATGGGAAACGTTGGATTGCAACACAATACCCCATTGACCTGTCGTTTCTTCAACAGGCATGCTTACTACTTTGTTGGTATTGGCTTTGGGGTATTGCTCTGCAGCCTGATTCAGGTGTGGACCTTTGTGACCAGTTCTGCAAGACAAACAGCAAGGATACGCGAGAAGTTCTTTTTTGCTGTACTTCACCAAGAAATGGCCTGGTTTGATACCAACCAGATTGGCACACTGAACACGAGATTAACAGAGTAAGATGTTTCTGTTTTATGTTATAATCTGGGGGAAAGGAGTGCCGTGCTTTGGGTCAGGTGTAAATCCCTACATGGCTAGTTCCTAAATGTGTTTGCATGTGCATTCCTCCTCCATAACCAAATGGATGGGAAGGCACATACTGTAGGATGCCATATTGAGAAAAGTTTGTATTTAATGGCAGTGATTTCAACCCCATTCACAAAGGCGTTGAAGACTTAACTATTGAATAGAAGCAGCAACTGACATTCACATTTTTCATCCTTAATTGCAGCGATATTAACACCATTCACGAAGGAATTGGAGACAAGCTCAGCATATTAATGCAGAATTTAAGCACGTTTGTGACGGGCATTATCATAGGATTTGTGCATGGATGGAAGCTGACCCTGGTTATCTTGTCTGTTAGCCCGCTTCTCGTTGTATCTGGGGGTTTGTGGTCATACGTAAGTTGCTTGAGCTGCTACAAATGAAAATTCTCCATATGTGCACAACAAAGGAGGGTGAAGAATTGAAGGAAAGAAGGATAAAATGAAAACCTGCATTGGGGCGGAGGTGGGAATGGCGTGGTGTTCATGAACTAAAACACTCTTTGAAGACTGTGCCCCATTAATCTGCCATAACTTGGTGCCAAGAAACTGTTCCAGTTAAGAATTCTTATTGACCATTTGTAGGAGAGAGATAGTGTGGTTAGAAAGTTGGACATAGACTGGAGAGATTGGGCTTAAGTTGCTGCATGACCATAAATCTTACTGGGGAAGTTTGGGCAAATCATTTTCTCTCACCCTGACCTATAGCAGGGTCTATGTATACCATTCTGGGGTCCTGAGAGGAAGGGGTGGGATAAGTACATAATACCGTAGTGAATAATAAATCTACCCAACCCACATCTGAGCCTCCTGTAATTAGTGCTAATTGATAAGGCACATATGCCTTATAATTGGAGATTCCAATGACTATAAGTAAATAGCTATGGAAAGGAACTGGACAGATACAGCCTCATTTCTCTGTATCCCCACACAAAGACTAGCTGAATTCATTGTTTTAACGAAAAGCAGCAACCTTTTTAGCACAAACATTTTTTAAAATAAATTTTATTAATGTTTGAAAGGAAATGTACAAAGGTTAATATCCAATACTGTTTAATCAAAGATAAAATAATCTAAAAACATAAACCAGGAGGTGGGAAGGGAAAGAAAGAAAAGGATAGGGAAAAGAGAACTTCTTATTCTTCGTCTGTCAGCCTCACATAGAATTTTTTTTTCAAAACATCCACTCCAAGATAATACCCAACAATTCAGCTTTCTATAAGAGCAACATTTTCTTCAATCCTCAAACCCAGATATCGTAAGTTCGTATTCTTTTTCACTCAAAAAGTCTATAAGGAGTTTCCAGTCTTTCAGCACGTACATTTTTAAAGTAGTATTTTAGTCATTTTCTAAAATCCGTATAATCAGCTTTATTATATAATCAAGAGAAGTCTCCCATGCAAGAGAATTGTCTGCACAAGTGACCCATTTTGTTGGTGCAAAACAGGTGAGGAACCTAACGCCTAGGGCCAAATACAGCCCTCCAGGGCTTTCTCTGGACCTTGGGACACTGCTCAGGCTCCTTGCCTCACCACTCTGCTCCTTGACCCCCTCGAGTGTTTCTGCATGCCTGGAAAGTGCCCTTGAACTATACTTATTCATCTTGCTTTCCTGGGTGAAGAGAGTTTTGCAGGATCTGTTGCTCACTTTTGCCCATTGCTGGCATGCAGCCCTGCTGATGGTTGCCCATAAGACAATGCAGTCCATGGGCTAAAACACATTCCTTACTCTGGTGTAAAACAGGGGTCATTCAGAGCTAGAATCAAAATACTGCCTATGAATAAAAGACCCGTCCCCGTTTCCTGTCACATAAAGAGTTCTATGAGTTTATTGGGTTGTTCTGTAAAACAACTTCATTTTTCATTTCCTTCTTTTACATATTCCAGCTCCTGTCAATGTTGACTACTAAAGAACTGTCAGCCTATGCTAAGGCAGGTGCTGTGGCAGAAGAAATCTTGTCGGCCATCAGGACTGTTGTTGCTTTTAATGGGCAGGCGAAAGCTAGAGCCAGGTAAGGCCGCTTCTAACAATCAGCGTAATTAGTATACAGTGGTACCTCGCAAGATGAATGCCTCGCACAATGAAAAACTCGCAAGACGAAAGAGTTTTGCATTGCGCAAGGCATTCGCAAGACGACGAGGTTTTCTATGACCTCATCTTGTGAAGCGCGGCCATAGAAATAGGAAGCGGGCGAGCTGCAACAAAAGGGGAACCAGCTGTAGCGCGACAAGAAGGCTGACAGCTGATCTCCTTTGCCTTCTTGCCACGCTACAGCTGTCAGCGCTCAATCTCTTGGGGCTCGGGGCTTGCTGTCGGTGCTTGCTCTCTTGCCTGCCTGCCCAGCGTCTGCAGCGGCACTTGCCTTCCCTTAGCACTGGGCTCGGGGGACTGGCGACGGCGGCACCACTTGCTCTCTTGGCTCGGGGAAGGCAGTTAGGCTGCCTGCCTTCCCCGAGCCAAGTGCCCTTCCCCGAGCCCAGCACCTGCCTGCCTTCCCCGAGGCAAGCGAGCAAGCGCCGCTGCCAGTCCCCCAGAGCCCATAGGAACGCATTGATTAAGTTTCAATGCATTCCTATGGGAAAACACGACTCACAAGACGAATTTTTCGTAGGACGAATTGACTCCTGGAACGAATTAAATTCGTCTTGCGAGGCACGACTGTAGAACCCAATGTGTGTATTGTTGCCCATGTTCAGGTGGAGATCAAGCTGTAATTCTGCCCATCCAACATGGCTGATGGAAACAAGTTTGTAAGCCATTGTGAACTGTGCTCTTCAAACATCTGCCTCCAACCAAGGGGCATCACAAGATGAAACATGCCTGCTTTTCTCACGCACATCTCTTGTTAAAACAGTGGGTTACACCTTCAAATAGGAAAAATCCACTGTGGTTCTAGCAGCTTCAGAAGATTTAAGCGGTGTGGATTTTTTTTGTAGAGATAAATGGCAATGAGTACTTGCCTGTATGGAAGTAGAACTGAGTAGGAAATACCTTAAATAATCACATTTGTTGGTTTGTTTTCAGGTATGATGCAAACCTAGAGGACGCTCAGGTTGTTGGAATGAAAAAGACCATCACCACCAATATGTCAATGGGTGTCTCCCAGTTTTTAATATATGGATGCTACGCACTTGCCTTTTGGTATGGAACGAAGCTCACAGTGGATGAGAAAGAAAACTACGACATCGGGAAAGTATTAATTGTAAGTCTAGTTGTCCTGCTGAGTGCAGACTTTTAAAAAAATGATCTCTGAACTTAAAAGAAGAGGTTGCATTGGCGATTTGAGCCCAACCCGCAGAAGCATTGCTACCGGTTCTGCACATATTATCTTGATCTGCAAATCAGTGTGCGCAGTAATGGACTTCTTCTTATCAAACTGGTGTTGTGTGGATACTGGAAGCAGTAATTTCCGACAGTTGAACATGCACAGTGACCAAAGTTTGTGAAAGCGTATATGTATGTGCCATTGGGGGAGTCCAGTACCACTCTCGTTGCTTAGTTCAAGCATTTACCTTGAACTAAGCCAAGTAAATTATTATCGTTATTACAGTGGTGCCTCACAAGACAAATTTAATTCATTCCAGAACTCAATTCGTCCTACGAAAAAATCGTCTTGCGAGTTGCGTTTTCCCATAGGAATGCATTGAAACTTAATCAATGCGTTCCTATGGGCTCCGGGGGACTGGCAGTGGCATGGAACAGGGCTTCGGAGAAGGCGCAACGCTTCTCCGAAGCCCTGTCCGATGCCGGCTGTGTGCGAGGCGGCGGGGGGGGGGGGAGAAGCGCTTCTCCCTGCCGTCGCCTCCCGCCTGCCTTCCCCGGCACGGGACAGGGCTTTGGAGAAGGTCTCCGAAGCCCCGGCCCATGCCGGCCTGTGCGCGGCGGTGTGGTGGCTGCCCCCACCTGTCTTCCCCTTGGCTCAGGGAAGACAGGCGGGGGCAGCCACCACACCGCCGCGCACAGGCCGCCTTCCCGTGCTACATTCTATGGCCGCACTTCACAAGACGAAGTGGTGGTCATAGAAAACCTCGTCATCTTGTGAATACCTCGCGCAACGCAAAACTCTTTCATCTTGTGAGTTTTTCGTTGTGCAAGGCATTCGTCTTGTGAGGTACCACTGTATTTATTATTATTATTATTATTATTATTTTATTTCAACTTATACACCGTCCTGTAGCCAGAGGTCTCAGAGCGGTTCACAACAAGACCACAACACATAAAATCAAACCAAACGCAATAACCCAGTAAATCCATTGCAGCCTAAAGAGGGAATACCATTAAGCCCAGAACCTAACATTACCTAACTAAATCTCTCTGTGTATGAACCTGATCACAATATGCATAATTTGACCTGTTTTCTTGTTGATGCACATAACATCCAGCAAGGCAATCTGTGCACAAAATCCTACTCTGCACAAATTTCCTCCCTGAAGTGGCACCTCTTGATAAAATAATCAAGATAGAGGTGTCTCTATCAGAGCTAAGCATAGCTGCCAAGTTTTCCCTTTTCTCGCGAGGAAGCCTATTCAGCATAAGGGAAAATCCCTTTAAAAAGGGATAACTTGGCAGCTATGGAGCTAAGTCAATCAACTGCTCCACCTGTTTGCAGAAATAACCATACTACGCACTCTTAGAATCATAGAATTGTAGAGTTGGAAGGCAATGTGAGGGTCATCTAGTCCAACCCCCTTGCAATGCAGGAATCCTTTTGCCCAGCGTGGGTTTTGAACCCACCGCCCTGAGTTCAAGTCTCGTGCTCTAGAGACTGAGCAATTTAACTGCTCTTTCCATTGGACACAATAGCTAGACTACATGGACACAATAGCTGAAAAAACTTGAAAGAGGAGAGAGATGTTTGTAAATGTGTTTTTGCTGTAAACAAAATTTTAAAAAGTCATGTTAACTTGGTGGTAAGTTGCATGTGTTCAGTGAGGTTTACTTCCAGGCATAGAATTGCAGTTGTAATTGCTGTGGTGCTGCATTAACTGATGGCAAATCACTAGTTTTCAAATGTTAATTATTTCAACGATTTCCTCACTATAGGTGTTCTTTTCTGTGATTGTTGGTGCATTTTCCATTGGACAAGCTGCCCCAAATTTGGAAAGTGTGGCCAATGCTCGAGGAGCAGCCTATGAAGTCTTCAGAATTATCAGGAAGGTATCTATTGGCTGGGATGTATAATATCTCTAATCGTCCAATTAACTAATTACTGAAAATAGCTGTTTACTTGGCCATTTTCCTATGTCGTGAAGGCTGAAATTTCAATTCAGTGGAACAGGGTCAATATATTAACTGATACGCATGAAATTTCAGATATAGCTATATAATCCCTAGTGTAGTAAGATAAGACCTTTGGAGCAGGTATTTTTTAAAAAATAGTTTTTAAGAACCGCCTTATTACACAATTCTCACAAAATACGGCTTTTATCTTCACAACAACTCTTTGGGGTAGGCTAGGCTGAGAGAAAATGACTGGCCCAAGGTCACCCAGTGAGCTTCGTGGCCAAATGATTTGAACATGGGCCTCCCCAGTCTTAATCCAGAACTCTAACCACTACACCATGCTAACAAGAAAGGGGTCACCTCAGCCTTGTGTTTTAGCCCACAGATAATCATTCCTCAGGAGCACTCATATATTTATTTATGCGGTGTTAAAATAACATGAAGTAGCTGCAGCAAACTGGCTTCTTCGCCTCTTTGTTTTTCATAAGTACATAGCTGCCAAGTTTTCCCTTTTCTCGCGAGGAAGCCTATTCAGCATAAGGGAAAATCCCTTTAAAAAAGGGATAACTTGGCAGCTATGTAAGTATATTATACAAGTTGCTATCCTTGTGATCCTTGTGAATCCTGCTCCCCGCCATCTGAAATGGCAATTCTGGTGTCCAGAAATACAACCCTTCTGGAAGAGAAGAGAGTCGTGCAGTATTTTAAAGAGTGAAATGGCCTGTTTGTTTATCATTAGACATCAAATGAAGAACATGCCTGTGTTAGCTAAGATCTACCATAACCAAGATAATAAATGCTGGAAATGTAAAAAGGTGGAAGGTACATTCTATCATATGTGGTGGACATGCCCACTAGTTAAGGATTTCTGGGAGAAGATTTATAATGAACTGAAAAAAAAATGTTTAAGAATACCTTTATTAAGAAACCAGAATCCTTTCTACTGGGCATAGTTGGAAAAGAATTGCCGGTGAAAGATCTAAACTTGTGCCTATATGCCACGACTGCAGCGAGAATATTAATAGCGAAGTACTGGAAGACACAGGAGTTACCAACAGTGGAAGAATGGCAAATGAAATTGTTGGACTTTATGGAACTGGCTGACCTGACTGGAAGACTGCGAGACCGGGGGGAGGAGAAGATGGAAGAAGAATGGAAGAAATTTAGAGTATACTATAAGAAATATTGTAAAATTGAGATATGAGAAGAATTGTAAGCAATTGAGAAGTTGCAGGTTAAGGAGATAAGAAATATATTATTGGAATTAGATTAGAATGTATAATAAGATTTATAAGTAAGGCTAGGATAGTTAAAAAGATTTGGAAAATAAGATACAGAACTTGTCAAAAATGATTTAATATGAACCGCTAGAAGAGAATCTGGGGAAGTCACATAGTTAAGTAGGAATATGAATGAGTTATATATTATTATTGTTTTTATTTTTCTTTGTAATTTTTTTTCTAGTATCTTTTTTCTGTTTTCTCTTTCCTTATTTTGGAAATGTGAAGTTATATTATGTAAAAATACACGATGGATATATATAAAATTAATAAAAATCATTATTAAAAAAAAGAACATGCCTGTGTTAAGCCACAGTTACAGAAATGTATATTACAGTACTTCCAATTTCCTTCTCCAGCCCCGCCCCATAGATAGCAGTTCCAGTGAGGGGTTCAAGCCAGACAAACTGCGAGGAGAGATTGAATTCAAAAACATCAGTTTCAGCTATCCCTCAAGGCCTGATACTCAAGTAAGCTTTTCTCTTTTTTCTCCCCCCCCCCTTTTTGGTAGTTTAGGGTATTTAAGGAAATGTGCATTAAAATTTACTGTGTGTCCAAATAAGTGCTGATAGGTTTTGTTAAAATATATCTCCAGGATTGCTGTTGTTTAATAAAATAAAAATATCAGCAACTAAATCAAGTGTTTGCATTCAGAACACAACATGTGTTTTTCAGATACAGCAACCATGTTTCTTTAACATATTTCATTTTTAGGGTGTCGTTCATCGATCAAATCACCCTGAAGGTCTCTGTGATCTCTGGGTTGTTGCTGTTTTATTTCATTGTGTTTTACATGTTTAAATATTTGTGAATAATTCCAGATTCTCAAAGGTCTGAGCTTAAAAATCCAGCCTGGGAAAACTATTGCTCTTGTTGGTTCCAGTGGTTGTGGGAAAAGTACTACAATTCAACTATTGCAGAGATTCTACGATCCCGCTGAAGGAGAGGTATGTTTTGACGGAACCATAGCTGTTCAATTTTCAGTGTCACAAGTTGCAATTTGCTATATGAAAAAGCACTGAAATATTTGGTTGGAAATCTTTGCTGTAAGAGATTCTTCTGTGCTTTTGCCACTGTGTTAAGTAATCCCATTTTAAATACTTTCACTAAATTTAAGAGCAATTCTTAGCCTGTGCTTCCTGCTTCTGGTCATTTAGTTTACTTATTATTTCAGCAGAATAAAAATGGTCACGAATGATTCCCTCCCCCCCCCAAAAAAAATACTATTAACATTTTCATTTACGGTATATATACATATAGCTGGCTCTGCCGCGCGTTGCTGTGGCTCAGTCTGTTAAATGGAGCCTCAGAGTCCCCCCTTCAGACTCCCCTCACCTTCAGAGTCCCCCTGTTTTACGCGTGTTATGTTTACACAGGCGCATCCCTGTGACTCCTCCTACCCTGTTCCGACCTATTACCTATCCCGGCCCCTCCTCCCTGTGATTGGGCCCACCCTGTCCCGACCCATTACCTATCCTGCCCCCTCCTCCCCCCACCCCCGGCTTATCCCTGTGATTGTGCCCACCCTGTTCCGACCCATGACCTATCCCGCCCCATCCCCCCATCCCCCACCCAGGCAAGCCCCCACCTCCACTCAGCCTAGTCTGGAAAGCAGCCTAGTCTGCAAAGCTGAGCCGAGATACTGTGGAGAGGGAAGCTTTCCTAGGTGCAGTACCAGTGTAGCCATTGCTAGAGGGCGCTGTGTTGCAATCTCTCCTGTGCTCCCAGCATGCACTTTCGTATGATTTGTGAGTTCTGAAACACGGGGTTTTGGTGGTTTTACCTGGTGTAGGTGACACATCTGTCTTTGAAAACGGAATGGGGTCACTCGGGTAGTCACATTTGACTTTGTGTCCAAATTTCAACGCTATCGGTCAAGCAGTTTTGTTGAACATTGGAGACAAAGGAACATACCCAGTTTACTTTCTATATATATAGATTATACATATATACATACATGACTATATTTTTGATATTATACTCTACACAGATAATACTTTTGTTAAAATTAATCTTATAAATTCTCTGTATTATTTGATTATTTGGCCTTCCTTTACTTGAAGTTCTTCTTTGCCCAAATCTGCGGTGCCCTTATCTGAAGTTATTTCCTTCCCCCAATCCTTGACATTTACTCTTTCTGCTGTCTGATCTCCATCTTTAGTTTTGGGCCATGAATTTGGATTCTTTTCCACCTTTGAAAAGGTAAAAATTTAAGATTCCCTTCCATCTCATGTAGCTCTTCAATAGTTTTAACGGTCAGCCATTGTCCTTATTGAAAGTCTAAACAGAATGCCCCATCTTTATTTAATTTTTTTGTTCCTTAATTGGAATCTTAGAAATTTAAACTCTCTATATCACTTGGAAATATTCTCCATATTTGGCTAGCACCCAGCCTGAATGCTACCTTTATATTATTGGATCAGAGCTGATCTAATTATATATATTGTGCTAAATGTTCATTTAACAAAGCTAAATGTTCATTTAACAAGGAAGGCTCCTTCTCTGCAAGCCTACCAGGACCCTTCTAAGTTTTGAATTTCTCTTGCATATTTCTTGCTGAAGTTATTCTAAATTGTCTCTGGCTTTATCTAATCCCACTTCCAACTCCCAATTTGTAGTTTTTGCTTTTCTTAGCAATGTCTTGTACTCTTTTTGATGTTGTTGCCCTTTTTACTTTTTTACCTTCATGACCTACTCTAGTCTCAAGATAAAGCAGCATGTAACTCTTATTTCAACTAATTGTCTAAATACAAAAAGTTCATGTTTTAAAAGTTGATAAAATTTGGCCAGGGCAAGTATGTATTTTCGTATGTGTCAACATTTTAGCTTGCTTTTCCCTTAATGAAATAGGCTGCATTCAAGCAATTATAATAAGATATGAACAAACATCATTTCCCCTCTTCATCCTCCCTTTGCAATTGAGTAAACTAACCGAGAAGTCATCTGTTATGCTCGAACCAGGAAACTGTGGTCAGTGGTTTCCAAACAAGTCTGGATCTGAAGCCAACTTTAAATCATACTTTCATATCCAGACTTCTTTAAAAGCAAATCACCACAGTTTTGTGGTTCAGATGTAATGGAAAACTATAGCTTACTGAAGTATATTTATCCCTGCATCATCTGTAAAGTTACAAGTTATCTAAGAAAGTTTATCTGAATGTAGCTATTAACTATGCCCGTTTTAAAATCTGCTTTTGTGACCTCTTACAAATTGCTACATCTTTATCCCATAGATAACCATAGATGGACATGATATCCGGACGCTTAATCTCAAGTGGATGAGAGAAAATATTGGCATTGTAAGCCAGGAACCAGTATTGTTTGCTACTACAATAGCAGGCAACATCCGCTACGGCAGAGAGGATGTTACGGATGCTGAGATTGAGCAAGCAGCGAAAGAAGCTAATGCTTATGATTTCATATCCAAACTTCCTGATGTGAGTACCTGAACTGTCATATTCTCTGTTACGATCTGGAGAACTTCGTTCCTACATTTGCAAGGATTTACACGTGCCAGCTTTTAAACTACAGTCGTACCTTGGATCTCAAACGCCTTGACTCCCGAACGATCAAAACCCAGAAGTGAGTGTTCTGGTTTTCGAATGGTTTTCAGAAGCCAAACATCTGCCATGGCTTCCGATGGGCTGCAGGATGCGCCTTGATTTTCGAATGGTTTCGGGAGTTCAGCGGACTCCCGGAACACATTCTGTTTGAGAACTAAGGTGCGACTGTATTGCTAATTGTTTTTCACTCCAGTAGATGCACAAAGAATTTTTCTTTTTTTAAACAACATAGCTGTACATCTGGCTGTGGGAGGGGCACTGGAGTGAGCCGGGCACTGGAGTGAGCCCCTCTGCTCAGCTCTGAAGCTGCTGGCCTCCTGTCACCGGTCCAAAACAGGGCATTTTGGGGGAGAAACCAAGTCAGTCCAGGAACCACTCTTGCTGCCATCGCGTGATCGAACACAACCATTGGCAGTTTGATTTTTAGTCTTGACGGGCTATCCCGCCCTGCAGTGTGGTTGGCCGGGGAATTTACAATGGATGGCTGCTGGGGGCTGTGACTCCTCACTACTCTGGAAATGGAGGGTAGCTGGCGAGGGGCCGCAAGCACTGCCCACCTAGAGCTCGGTAAGCAGCTGTTTTCTCACCACCACCCTCGGCCACAACCACCTGGAGCTGAAGATGGGGCAGTGCCCTACTGCTCTGCAAAACCTCACCGGTGGAGCTTTTGCATGTAAACAACAACCAAAGCATCAAAAGTACTATACCGGTTTCAGTAGTCTGATCTCAGCAAGCTGAGATAAGGAAGAACACCCTCTCCCACACTTCCTGTTCCCTTTCCAGATTCTGAGTCACTTCTCTTAGATTCATTCCTCATGAAACAATGCATACTTAAAGTGTTTATTTAATAATGACCACCATTTTCTCTCTTTTTCTTTGCTGGAACAACCTTTGGCTTACACAGATTCTGTCAGAGGGCCTGATATGGCTACTCTAGAGTAACGACTCCAGCATGGTCTTTTAAGGCTTTTATGAAGTGCTGATTATTTACAGTGTTCAGAGCAGTAAAAATGCATCCTTAAGGTGAGGTGTCAGAACCTCCGAATGGCGATTGGCGCGTTTTCTTCCAGCACCAAAGCTTTGGCAGACCCAACCTCTTCCCCCTACGTTTGCGTCGCAATTCGGGAGTTGGGGGGATTGGCCTCCCCCCCGTGCGTCCAACTTCCTGTCCCACCTGAGGCATGGGCTCCACAACCTTGCCTGAGCCTCGGACACCACTTCCTGACTCTCCGCTGGAGGCAGAGCTCTCCTTACTCTCTCCAGCGCTTGGGGATGGGCTGGAACTTAAGATGGGAGGGACTTCCCTGTATCCCTTGTCCCTCACATCCACCCCCCTCCCAGGCTCCTCCCCCCCCTCCCTAGGGGCTCTCTGCTTGCTGGGGACGAGTGAAACCCCAAGAAGTCTGTGGCATCCGAGCCTGTGGGTGTAAAAATTTCCCCCCAATCCGGCGATCTTTCCCCCTCCCCCTGAGAAGACGGGAATCCCAAGAAGTCAGTGGCGTCAGAGCTGGTGGGAGTAAAAATGTTCTGCCAGTCCTCTCCTGCCTCTGACGTCGTCGACCTCGGTGAAACCCACACCTCTTCTTCCGTATCCTCAAATTCCGCTTCCCATCTCCACGGAGAGCTGCTGCCTGCGATCCCTTCCTCCCGCCCCTCCCCCTCTTCCTCCCTTTCCATGTGCCAGGGCTTGGGCCTGTGGGGGAACAGGGCGTGGAACTCTTCTACTAAAAATTCCTCAGGTACTTCCGTGGCTGGTATCCACTCATTGTGGGACGGCGGAGTGTCCTCCCATGCTATCAGGTACTCCAGCCCTCTCACCCCTCTCCTTGAGTCTAAAATCTCAGTTGCCTCATTGAGCTGACGGGCGTTTCCCGTCTCCCCCCCTCCCTCTGGAGGCTGATCGCTGTCCCTGAACCTAGTACTTTCCCTGTACGGCGACAGCAGCGATCTATGAAACACTGGGTGCACTCTCATGTCCTCAGGCAGTGCTAGCCTGAAGGCTACCGGGTTGACCTGTTGCGTGACCGTGAAGGGGCCCAGCCTCCTGGGTGCTAACTTCTTGCATCGCCCCCTGGTGGGAAGACCTTCCGAGGATAACCAAACCTTGTCCCCCACCCTGATGACCTCTCCCGGTCGCCTGTGGCGATCTGCCCCCTTCTTGTACGCTTCCTTGGCCCTCTCCAAGTGTTCTCTGAGCTGCTGGTGCACCGTCTCCAGGTCCTCTGCCCAATCCTCTGCCTGTGGGCCCTCTTCCTCCTCCTCCCCCTCCCTCTCCGGGAAAGATCTGAGGTCGCGCCCGTAGTTGGCCTTAAAGGGCGACACCCCTGTGGAGACGTGCACCGCATTGTTGTAGGCAAATTCTGCCAGTGGCAGGCGATCCACACAGTCCGTTTGCCTCTGGCTGATGTAACATCTCAGGTACTGCTGCAGAATGGCGTTGACCCGCTCCGCCTGTCCATTGGTCTGCGGGTGCCGAGCCGTAGACAAACTGACCTCCACCTGCAGGAGGTTCATTAGCCGCCGCCAGAACCTGGAAACAAATTGGCGGCCACGATCCGAAATAACTCTTAAAGGCAATCCATGCAGTCTGAATACGTGGTCAACAAACAGTTTGGCCGTCTCTTCTGCCGAGACCGCCCTGGCACACGGTATAAAGTGGCACATTTTGGACATGAGGTCCACCACCACCAACACTGCGGTCTTGCCCCTGGACGACGGCAGGTCTGTGATGAAGTCCATGGACACTACTTCCCACGGCCTGTGCGGTGTGGCTAAGGGCTCCAGCAAACCTGCTGGTGGCGCTCTGACCACCTTTGCTCGCTGGCAGGTGTCACAGCCCCTTACATAATCCCTCACATCCTCCTGCACCCCTGGCCACCAGAAGTGTCTCATAACTAGGTGAGTGGTTTTGTCCCTTCCGAAATGACCCGCCGTTGGGTTGTCGTGCATCTGCTTGAGGACCTTACCTCTCAGCTGTTTGGTGGGCAGGTACAGGGCTCCCCTGTAAAAAAGCAAACCCCTCCTTTCCTCAAAGTCTTTAGCCTGCTCCCTCCCCCCTCGCAGCTCTCTGAAGATGCGGGAGGCAAACTCATCTGCTGCCGTCAGTGCGGTGAGTTCTGCCTCGCTGACCACTGCTGCTCCGCAGGACCATGCTGATGGGGGGAAAATGTGCCTGGGCGCTGGTGGCAACTCCTGCTCCATGTACTCTGGTTTGCGGGAGAGGGCATCCGCCCTGACATTCTGCTCCCCCGGGATGTAGTGGATGGAGAAGTTGAAGTTCGAGAAGAACTCTGCCCACCGTATCTGTCGCTGGTTGAGCACCCTGGCCGTTCTCCAGAACTCCAGGTTCTTGTGGTCTGTGCACACCTGGATGGGGTGCTTGGCGCCCACCAGGAAGTGTCGCCAGTGCTGGAAAGCAGCGTGGATCGCAAGAAGTTCCCTATCAAACACCGTGTAGTTGCGTTCAGGCTGTGTCAGCTTCCTGGAGAAGAAGGCACAAGGTCTCCACTCTCGGTTGGCGTCCAGTTGCAACAGGATCGCTCCCAAAGCCCGGTCCGAAGCATCGGTCTCAATGCGTAGGGGCGCATCCTGCACTACGTGGAACAGGTTCTGGTTGGACGCGAACACCCTTTTGAGGCTTTCGAACGCTGCTTGCGCCTCTGGCGTCCACCTGAACTTCTGCTTGCCTCTCAGGCAGTCCGTGATGGGAGCCGTAACCCGCGAGAAGTTCTTGATGAATTTCCTGTAGAAGTTGGCGAATCCTAGGAGGCGTTGGGCATCTTTGCGCGTCCTGGGGCTGTGCCAGTCCAGGATGGCCTGCACCTTGTCCTTGTCCATCGCCAGCCCCTTGTCTGACAGCTTGTAGCCCAGGAAGTCCACTTCCCTGGTGTGGAACTTGCACTTCTCCAGCTTCACATACAGGTGGTTCTCCTTCAGGCGTTGCAACACCTCCCTGACATCCTTCACATGTTGCACTGGGTCAGCGGAATAGATAAGGATGTCATCCAGGAAGACCAGGCAGTTCTTGAAGAGAAGGGACCCCAGGACGTGGTGCATGAAGGCCTGGAAGCATGCTGAGCCCCCTTGCAACCCGAAGGGCATCACCAGATATTCAAAAGAGCCCAGAGGCGTGAACATCGTGGTTTTCCACTCATCGCCTTCCCGGATCCTGATCAAGTTGTACGCCCCCCTCAGGTCTAGCTTGGTGAAAATCTTGCCCCTGCGTGCCGCTGTCAGGAGATCGTCCACTCTGGGCATGGGGAAAGCCACTGGCTCTGTCACTGAGTTGAGCCGTCTGAAATCCACCACAAGACGGCGCTGTTGCGTGTCTTTCTTGTCCACCCAGAAGACCGGGCTGCCTCCTGCTGCCTTGCTTTCTCTGATGAACCCCCGTTTGAGGTTCTTGTCCATGAACGCACGCAAATCCTCGAGTTCCTGATCTGACATGGCGTACAGCTTGGCTGGGGGTATCGTTGCCCCTGGTACCAGGTTGATCTGGCAGTCGAAAGACCTGTGTGGGGGTAGGTGGTCGGACTCCGCTTCGCTGAATACCTCCTGCAGGTCCCAGTACTGCTTGGGTATCGCCTCACCCCCTTTGACATGCATGGTGGCCACCGTGGCTATTGGAGGCCCCTCCCCTGGTTGGTGCTGCATGCAATGTTCCAGACAAAAGTCCGACCCAAACGTGATGCATCTCTGGTGCCAACTTATGGAGGGGTCGTGGCGCGCCAGCCAGCTCATTCCCAAAACGATGGGGGGGTCTGAGATGGTTGTGACGTTGAAAGCCAGTGTCTCTGAGTGCCTTCCCACCGTCATTCTCATGGGGGGCGGGTTTGATGAGTGATGGCCCCTCCCAGCAACTCTCTGCCGTCAATGGTGGCTACGTGCAGGGGAAAATCCAGCTGCAGAAGCTGGATCTGGTGCTCTTCTGCAAAGTTTCTCGAGAAGAAGTTGGCTGAGGCACCACTGTCAATTAAGGCGAGGACAGTCAGGGGATAGCCATTTGGGAGCGTTAGCGTGACTTCTAGAACCACTCCTGCTCTGGGAGGGGTAGGCTGGCTCTGCTCCTCTCTGTGCGGGTGGGCGGGCTGGCGCTGTTGTCTGCTGACTGTGCCTGGCTGCTGCCCCTTGTCTCCTGCAGCCAGGCTGTCTCGTTTCCCTGCTGTGGTGCTGCTTCAGTGGGGGAAGGTACAACCGTTCCCGCCTTTCCTTGCCACTCTCTGCGATGAGGGCAGTCTCTGACGCGATGCCGGGGGGAGTTGCAGAGAAAGCAATTCCCGCCCCTTCCCTCCTTGCGTCTTGGCGCCGCCGGGGTTTGAAAAGCCCGCGCGCGCGCTCCACCGTTCTCCATCGGTTCTGGCTCTGGGCTTGGTCTGGGCGGGTCTGGGGGTGGTCCCTGGGGTGGGGTTTGGTGATGTGGTCTGTCCTGGGAGCGTGGGAACCAAGGTTTTGCTGCGCGCGTCGCTTGTTTGTCATACCATCTGGATTCCTGTCTCACCCCCACCGCTAGCGCCGCTTTGCTTAACTCATCCATAGTCCGCGGTCTAGGACCTCTTGCCAGCTCATCCTTAACATCTGCATGCAAACCCAGGTAGAAGGCTGATTTCACTGGCTCACTTTGCAGATCCCACCCCAGTTTGTGCACCAGCATGGTGAATCTCGCCCAGTAGTCCCTCACTGTCGATTTTCCTTGTGTTAAGTTATGAAGCTCCTGTTTAGTGGCCTCCATTTCACTGTCACTAGCGTACATTATTTTTAAAGCTTCTAGAAATAATTTTGCGTTCTTCATGCAAGGATTTTTTTGCGCGATGAGCGGTCTTACCCATTCCCGGGCGGCCCCCGTCAAATGCTCTATGATAAAGGAGACTCTGTGCGCGTCATCTGGGAATTCTGCTGCATGCAATTCCAGCGCATAATTTATTTCTGTCTCGAATCCTAGGTACTCCCTAGGGTCGCCGCTAAACTTGGTGACTAGGCTCTGTCCCCTTCTCACTTGGACTAGCTGCGGCTGGGGCGCCCCCCCACCTCTAGCGGCTTTCTCCTCTTCCAACTTTTTCTGCAGGTCCAATACCATCACCCTTAGCTGTTTCTCAGTCTCCTCTTTTGTCCTCACCTGGTCCACCAGCTTGTTCAGCTCCTCCTGCGCCCCTCGCGCTTCCTCCTGAGCGGCATGCAATTGCTGCTGTGCCTGCGCTGTGAGGTTCCGTAGCTCCTGCTTCGCTGCTTCGGCCTCCAGCCTCCACTGCTCAGCCTCTTGAGCGCTCATCGCTGCACTCCAAAGTAGCCAAAAAAAGATTCGGAGGTTGCTGTCAGAGGGCCTGATATGGCTACTCTAGAGTAACGACTCCAGCATGGTCTTTTAAGGCTTTTATGAAGTGCTGATTATTTACAGTGTTCAGAGCAGTAAAAATGCATCCTTAAGGTGAGGTGTCAGAACCTCCGAATGGCGATTGGCGCGTTTTCTTCCAGCACCAAAGCTTTGGCAGACCCAACCTCTTCCCCCTACGTTTGCGTCGCAATTTGGGAGTTGGGGGGATTGGCCTCCCCCCCGTGCGTCCAACTTCCTGTCCCACCTGAGGCATGGGCTCCACAACCTTGCCTGAGCCTCGGACACCACTTCCTGACTCTCCGCTGGAGGCAGAGCTCTCCTTACTCTCTCCAGCGCTTGGGGATGGGCTGGAACTTAAGATGGGAGGGACTTCCCTGTATCCCTTGTCCCTCACAGATTCTATTGGCAAACTGTTAAATTACTGATTGCATGCATATTCATTATTATCACAGATATGCTTCAGAAAGCTTCTTAAATCAAATTCTTTGTTCCTATGTTTTCAAATGTGTGGCTTAGATGAGTCATTGTGTAACCATGGTTAATCGTTGAGATGGCTCCAGTCAACCAATCCTTTGTTTCCTTTTGATAACAGAAAACTTATTCTTAGCAAATGGCATTTTCAATCTTGCAGGACACACTGATGAATCCAATGTGAATAGCTAACCAAATCATTTAGACTGTTCACACAAATGAAGAAACCCATTTTATTACTGGAGTGCCAACATAGCATTCTTTCTCCCCTTCTTCTCTCCATTGGGAAAATTTTCAGAAATTGTTAGCTAAATCTGTCCCTGATACATTTACAGATGAATCTGTTATTAGCACCATCTGTGCTACAAGTAATAAATCCTTATGCTCATGAGGTATGCTACCCTGAAAACAGAAACGAAAGCTCCTTTGCAAGTCCACGCACTAAACCCTGTCCCCGGAGCCTCCCCTCCCCAGAAATGAGACATGACAACAATATATGGGTTTCAATTAGGCCACAACTTTAATGAAATTCAGGTGTAGGAACCTTGGCATAGGCCTTGGAAGGTGAGACTGGTCCGAAGGGGATCAGCCTTTTTCCTGGCCCTCATCCCACCCCCAGCCGACAGCCCATTGTCCTTCTGAGATGGGGGCAGGGCAACAGCCACCCTGTAGCAAGGTGGGTGGCACCTGGCCAGGTAATCCCGTGCGGTGTCGCAAAACCCCGCCCACCTCTTGGGAGGGGGTGAGCAGATATTGCTGAACATTACTGAATGTGTTGTGTTTAGCTGTAGAATGTTACTTCTACGCTGTATCGCCTTCTCTTGTTTGTATCTAAGAGTGGAAACTCTAATGTGATTCCTTCTGATTTCTGTGCTTTGAATTTCCCAGAAATTTGACACCATGGTTGGGGAAAGGGGAGCTCAGCTGAGTGGAGGGCAGAAACAGCGTATAGCAATTGCTCGTGCCCTAGCCAGGAACCCCAAGATCCTGTTGCTGGATGAAGCTACCTCTGCTCTGGATAATCAAAGCGAATCCATAGTGCAAGCAGCACTTGATAAGGTGAATAGTCTGTTATCATAGAACCGTAGAGTTGGAAGGGACCCTGAGGATCATCTAGTCCAACCCCTTGCAATGCAGGAATATGCAGCTGTGTCATACGGAGATCAAACCTGCAACCTTGGTACTATCAGCACCACACTTTAACCAACTGAGCTATAGTTTAAAAACTGAAGTTCCTTGAGGCATCTCCTACGCCAATTCTAGTTTGGCCTTAAGAATATATGCCATAACCCTTGAAAAATATTATTTCGACAGAGCTTCCAAACCTGAGGTTCTTTTGCCAACGGGCTTTTACTTATATGTTTAGTGCTTTTATTATACTGTGTTTTTAGGTTGTATACCATCTTGGACCCCCCCCCCTTTATGCGTGATTTAAAAATATTTAAATAAAAACAAACAAAAATGGAAGGTCCCAAAGCAGTGAGACTTGGTGTACTGTAGTGTTCACCATGTTCATTTAGCCAACACTGAGTTGATAATGTGAAATCTGTAAAGGAAATGCTAAATTGGTTCAGGAAACAGCAAATGGGAGAGATCAATTATA
Source organism: Zootoca vivipara (assembly GCF_963506605.1). Lineage (NCBI taxonomy): Eukaryota > Metazoa > Chordata > Lepidosauria > Squamata > Lacertidae > Zootoca > Zootoca vivipara. Next base: position 25,388,603 of record NC_083287.1, on the reverse strand, counting down.
ACTATAAAATCCAGTTAAATATAAGAGGCGATTAATACCCAGGTGGCGCTGTGGGTTAAACCACTGAGCCTAGGGCTTGCTGATCAGAAGGTTGGCGGTTCGAATCCCTGTGACGGGGTGAGCTCCCGTTGCTCGGTCCCAGCTCCTGCCAACCTAGCAGTTCGAAAGCACGTCAAAATGCAAGTAGATAAATAGGAACCGCTACAGCGGGAAGGTAAACGGCGTTTCCGTGTGCTGCTCTGGTTCACCAGAAGTGGCTTTGTCATGCTGGCCACATGACCTGGAGGCTATCCAGCTCCCTCTGATGAGCGCGCAACCCCAGAGTTGGTCACGACTGGACCTAATGGTCAGGGGTCCCTTTACCCTTTACCTAATAGAATTGTTGGATGTATGTTATTGGTAGTAATTAAATAACCTCTGGGACTCCTACTTTTAGGCAATCTGTTTGCAGACAGGGCCGGCCCTACGGCAAGGCTGGGTGGCGCAGGGCCGCCAGGGGGCGCTGCGCGGCTGCGCCTGCGGCAGCTGCTAAACAGCCACACAGCGACCGCTGGGAAACGGGGCGGGGGTGTGTGCCGGAGGGGTCTTCGCACCACAGCGCCAGGGCACCTGATATGCTTAAAACAGCCCTGTGTGCAGTTGTGAGATGAACAAAGTTTCTTGTGTATATGTTTCTGTGTTTGTGTATACAAAAATGTTTGCCTTCTCCCACCCCTTTTCCTTTTCTTCTCAAGGCCAGAACTGGGCGAACCACGATCGTGATTGCTCACAGACTCTCCACCATCAGGACAGCCGACATTATTGCTGGCTTTGAGAAAGGTGTCGTGGTTGAACAAGGGACCCATGACAAGCTCATGGCACATAAGGGAGTCTACTATGCACTTGTAATGCAGCAGGTAATAAGCCATCGTGGCCCAGTTTACACATAACGCTCAACCCGTTCTACCCATCTGCCCAGATAACACCCAAGCAAAGTTACAGACTGAACTACTGTTTTCTTCTGTCTGTGTCTGTTTCTGAGATCTACTGTACTGGGTAGTTTTATTTATTTTAATTCCACTTCCATTGATGGAAATAGGCAAGTGCTTTTCAGTTAGAGGTGCTCTACATGTTCAGGAAAAGCACATAATACAAGTTCCACAGGTTTCGGAGCAGAAGTGTGAGAGCCTGTTTAAATACTCTTGTCAAAAACTCATTGCACGTTTAAAAGGGGGGGGGAACCTTCATGTGTCAAAAGAAAGACTATGCTAGAATCCTTTTTCTGAAGATCTCTTAAGCAACTAGTTTTGGAATGGAACCCAAAAATGACACCACCACCCCAAAAATCTGGAATTGCGCCACTTCAGAATGCACCACATGCTTTTCTGTGTACAGAGATTTAATCATTGTACATAGTAATGAAATACGTTTCTCTTGATATTTTCCATGGGTATTGAACTTTCTTCGGAATGACTAATTCCTTTTTACCTTAGTGCTATGGTGGAGATGATCAAAGCGATGAAACAGTAGAAGAAACAGATTTTGAGACTGAGGAAGATGACGACGACTCTGAGGATGATTATCTAAATGAGGTGGAGGCCAGTGTCTTGGAAAATCCTGTTGATGGCACAGAAATAGCTCAGGGAGGAAGCATCAGTAAACGCAGCCTCAGTAGGGCTTCTACGAAAAGATACTCTGACAGGAAGAAGAGGAAGAGGAGGAGGAAGAAGAAAGCAAAGAAGAAGAAAATGGTTGGTGCTAAGATTAGTTCTTAACATGCCTTGAGAGAATAGCATAAAATTTAGAACAGAACATTCCATTTTTGTTAAGATGGTAGATCAGGCATCCCCAAACTTCGGCCCTCCAGATGTTTTGGACTACAATTCCCATCTTCCCCGACCACTGGTCCTGTTAGCTAGGGATCATGGGAGTTGTAGGCCAAAACATCTGGAGGGCCACAGTTTGGGGATACCAGTGGTAGATGCATTGTGTTTCCTATACATCATGGTAGACGTGACCACTGTTCAGTTTCAGCTTTCGTGAACTCCATAATCCATATGCTTTTTATTGGTGCATGTATGTTGGCTGAGGTTTAAATACAAAGTCTCTATCTGTCAGGCAGCTGCAAGCAACTCCTACGGCCAGTTGCCAGGAATGTACAAAGACAAGGAAAGGTTTCTTACCATCTGCTTTTTATTCAGTATTTACAGAGAGAGGCTTTGGAACGCAGCCTCTCGGATAATGGCGTTGTCCCAAGTAAATCTCCACACACACCCTTCTCTCCCACTTCCTCATTCGTCATCAGCATCATGCCGCTTAGTGCCATCTGTCTTCAAGCTCTTTGCTCTCCTACTTTTAAGGCTCGCTGGGTTCTGGGAGATGGTGGGTCTGGAATGCTTTTAGTGATAATGTGTCAGCCAGCTGCTGCTCCGGCTCTGCCTGCTCCTCCTCTCCCATTAGAATAGATTTTCCCAGGTGGATACATGGGTCTTTACCATGAGTGCCCAGTTGTTAAGGTTTGTGTTTTTAACTGTTTTAAATAATCTTTTGAGTAAATCTCCCTGAGACAATGGTTTAAAAGGCAGTTGATATATCCATTGTAATAGTAATAATAATATGCTGAATTATGGTCATGCTTCTGTCAGTATCTATTGATCTTGTGAAAAGTTGCTTGTCTGAAAAAATTGCCTCATGACTTCATGTAATATTTCCTACAAACTGCTTGATTCTGTCTTCATATAACCTGACATATTCAGTTATGTCCATATCTTTAGAAAAAGATATGTTGGTTGAAATTGCAGTTTTGTACATCTCTCTGGTGGTTTTGGTAATTGGGCTTGACTGATAGACAAAGCAGTTTGGAAGAGGTTTGATACACTCGTGATATTGCTTCCTACCCACAAACTTCAAGGATGGCTGTAGCTGTGCTAGACTCATGTTCTCTATTATCACTTTTAAAATTTTAAACATTGATCCCATTTTTCTGAAGAATTCACTCTTGAGCGGCTTACATCAAAACATGAAAATGATGAGAAATCAGGATTAAATTAAAAGAAAGGCTCTTTTAAAAACCATTTATCAGAAAGATTCATGCATTAATGTTGCCATTCATCATGACTGATCCAGTTTGACTTTTCAGTGCCCTTTTGGATAGATTTCGGCATGAGTCGGCCTTTTGTTCCATTTTTTTCCTTTGTTTTCTCCACATTTTTGAGCAATTAAAACTTTGGTGACACTCAATGGGTGTGCATAGCTCAGTAAGTTTCCTTATTTAGTACAATCTGAGTTCATACTAATTTCCCAGCAATCTTCTGCTAGCATGGTTCATTGCCCAGGCAATTACATTACCCCCTTCCGTGTTCTCACCCGCTGTTGACAACTGGAATTTTGTCTCTTACAGGAAGAGAAGCTCCCTGAGGTGCCTTATTCTAGAATTCTAGCCCTGAATAAGCCTGAATTCTGCTCTATAGTGTTTGGAATCATTGCTGCTGCCATTGGAGGTGGCGTCACTCCTGCATTTGCTGTTCTGTTTGGTAAAATAATTGGTGTAAGTTTAGAAGCTTATACTTCGGACTCTGCAAAAAACTTTTGCTTCCACTTTCCATTCTCTTTAGGATGTTCAGTGTGTCATTGGTTGGTTTTCCATAATGACATCTGGTCCAAGTGCCTTTATAATAAGGATACTTGCCAGCACCTTTTGCTCTCAACCAGTGCATACTTTTTAAAAAACACATTCTAGATAATTTAAAAGCCTGAAAGATTTAATGCCAATATGCATTAAATATTGGGCAACTGTGGGGGCAGCCTGTGTGGGGCTATGGAGCTGCCCTCCTGCCACTGGCATCGCTACAGCTTACTCGTCTGGGAGCAGTAGAGAGGTTGGGGCTGCAAGAATACTGGATAGGCTCTGCCAGTGCAGCCCAGTTTGATTCACATAAGCTACAGCAACTCTGGTGTCAAGTCAGGATGGTAGCTTTGAGTCTTCCCCACTGCTTGCCTTTTTATGGGCCAACTATAAATTACATAAGTTGGCTTTCTGACTCGGTCATATTTGGCCAGTTATAAAAGATCCTGCCTGGCTTCCAGTTTGTTTCCAATCAGAATTCCAAATGCGTATAACATTTTAAAGCCCTAGGCAGCTTTAATAGGGCAACTCCATCCATATTAATCTTTCCAGTCTCCTAACACTCGGAGAGTCTCTTCTCTCAGGGTCTCTGCCTTTTGAAGTGGAGGACAGGGCCTCTTCAGTGATGGCTCTCTTCTCCCAGGCCTTTGGCTAATTAAACCATTTATGGCCTTTTAAACTAGCAGGGCTGGGTGTATTGTTTTTGTTTGTTACTATGTTATGTATTATTGTTTTTTTATTATATTATAAATCACCCTGTGATCTTTGGGTGACGGGCAGTATAGAAAACAAATAAATGATTTTCTGGAACGGGTGACTAACTCTGTGCTTTGTAACCCAGGCTTTCCAAGAAACAGACCCTGACAAGAAAAGCCAAAAAACGGTGTTGTTTTCTCTTATGTTTCTTTTGTTGGGAGTGATCAGCTTAATAGCATATATTGTCCAGGTAAGGACTATCCTAAGGCCTACTTAATAATAATAATAATAATAATAATAATAATAATAATAATAATATCAGAATGGTGCAGCGAGCGGATTGCTGAAATTTGTGAGACCATGATAATGTACCAATTTACTCAGAAAATTCAAGCAAAACAAGGAGTCGCTGTCCCCTCCAGCAAAAAAAATAAAAATGGTGTTGAGGCACCATGGTTTTCATTTATTTAACATATCTTTCATTTATTTAAGATATCATCTTGCTGGGGTGCAAGATGATGAGAGTAGGATCCTACCACCTATTTCTATGAGCTTCTGTGCCCCAGCGACATAAAACTGGCATTGCAAAGGCAACAGCTGGACTGGTTTGTAGCTTTATAAATGGAGGGAGGAGCTGCTGTCGCTCAGAAATACAACCACTGCCGTGCATTCAGTATGATAAGTACTGTATATTCCTGCGTATAAGACTACTTATACGCCAGGTCGTATTTCTTATACGGCGAGTATATCCCAAACTCTATATTTTAACTGGAAAAGTTGGGGGTCGTCTTATACGCCCTGTCGTCTTATACGCCGGAATATACGGGTACACCAAATATAAATAAAATGGGATGAGGTGTTGGGTAAAAGGGTAGGACCAATGGTTTAGCAACCTATGTGGCTGGTAGCCAGTAGCACCAAGGAAGAAGTTGATTGTTGCAGTTTCAGGAAGCTAGTTTCTTCTCCTATCTGACTACTAATTTTTGCGCATGTTTTGCCACTCCTGCTCATGACCCCTTCTTGTTACTTCATTTCTCAGACCAACATTTAGTCCCCCTCTGCCCCCTGGAACTTGGGACTAGAAAGGTAGACCAGTAACCTTCATAATCAATACTCAAAATTTATGGGTGTTATGTTTATAAGACACTTTATCAGTCTCTTAATTTAGAGGAGCAAGCTTCAAAAGGCAAAAGGATGACTAGTTCTGAAAACTGACTTTATTTCTATTCTAGAAGCCCTGGAATGGAAATACAGTGTGTGTTGTAATGAGGACAGCCTGGTTCTTGTTCAACTAACAGAAAAATGTTGGCAACCTTTCCTCAACTTAGCTTAACAAATGGGAAAAAATACCAAAACATACTGTAGGATTTATATTGAGCTCTGTATTAGTAAATAGCTTCAGCTATTACAGCGCTTTAGTCTATAGCTCGTCAGTCTTAAAAATGTTATGGCAATGTACAGGTAAATAAAACTAAAATACTTTACATTTACATTTTTCAGGGATTCATGTTTGGGAGGTCTGGGGAAGCTCTGACTATGCGGTTGCGATCACTTTCATTCAAAGCATTGCTTCAACAGGTAACGCCAACAGATACAGTAAAAGGGGGGCAATTTCATGAGTGGGTCTGGTATGTGGTCCATTGTCTTCAGGGGCAGTCTCTAGTCTCCATGCTGAAGGCCAAGTAGGGAAGCCTCAAATCATTATACAAAAGAATGCGGGAACCTAGGAAGTTGACATGCTGAGTCAGACCATCTAGCTCAGTGTTGTCCACTGATTGGCCACAGCTCTTGCTTGGAAATGGCAAGGATTCTTGGAAAAGATCTGGATTATTTTTGGACTACAACAATTGGAAAGGATTTGGATTTCATTGACTAGAAAGGCAGTAATTATCGATGATCAGAACCCTCAAAATTCCTCAGAATTTGAAGCATGGAAGTCAAGAAATTTTATAATTTGGCATAATATTGGGATTAATGAATATGCATTTGTAGAATTTGGAATAATTGGTATGATACAATTGGTTGTAAGTGAAAAATTTAATAAAAATTGATTTTTTTGGGGGGGAGAGGAAATGGCAAGGATTCAGACAGAGGCAAAACTTGTGCTCTGTCGCAGAGCAACAATCCCTCCCAACTTCTTAAGGGTTTCTTTAAAAATAAAAAAAACTATCACATACTTCAAATGCTTCATAGACTGCTTTGAGCCATGACAATATCCATTTGCAAAGGCAAAAATTATTTGAGCCATCTCTTTTGTTTTCAGGAAATTGGATGGTTTGATGACCATAACAACGGCATCGGAGTTTTGCTAACCCGACTTGCAACAGATGCTTCTCAAGTCAAAGGAGTATGTTTTCCATTTATTTAGGGGTGTTGTGTTGTTGTTTTTTAATAAAAAAGAATTGATATTTAAATTGCAGTGATTTCAAAAAGAAGCTTTTGTGGAAAGAGCATAATAAATCTACTTTTGAAACTGCATGGCATTTAATGTTACCACACTTACAGTGGGGTTGTATCAAGTACTGGTCATACTCAGAGTAAACCACCAGAAATTAATGGATATGACTAACTTGGGTTCATAAATTTCAGAGAGTCTGCTCTGAATGCAATTGAGTAGGACACAACTCATTGTCTTTAATTTGTGGCTGCTATCGATGATTCAGCTTGCTATAAGCTTGACTTCTATAAATGTAGCTTGTTGAATATACAGTAATGCATTTGATTGGTTAAGAGTGAGAGAGGTCAGTCTAGAGAGGATCTCCTGCAGTCGCTTAAATGTTGTTTGACAGAGATGTCTCTGGATGGTTTATTTTAGCACTATGACATAGGGTTGCAGGTGTAATTATGCCAGCTAGCCTACTAGATTTGTAGCATCTCATGCTGACATCATGTTGGCATGGAGACTCTTACTTTCATTCCAAGCTGCCTTTGCGAAAATCCTGATGAATCATTCTAACTAACAAAGAGGAATTTTGTGAGGACCACTGAATGGCTTTTCAAAACTTTTAGGAACATGACTTGGCAAGAGCAGGGCTGCTATATTGGTTGAAGCTAAAGAGAGATTAAATATTTCCATTGTGCCTTCTTAGTTAAACTACCAAGTATAATTGTGCCTCACTTGCTATTTTAGGAAGACAATGGCTAGTCATATTCAGAGTTAGACCCACTAATGAACATAATTAACTTGCATGTGTGTTTGCAATTAATTCTTTAATGAGATTAACTTCAAACGTGTTGTCTTTTGTTTTTGTTATTTCTAGGCTACTGGAAGTCGGCTGGCCTTATTAACCTCAACGATCTTTACACTCTTGACAGCTATTATTATTGCTTTTGTGCATGGCTGGCAATTAACATTGCTCATCCTGGCCTGCATTCCTTTCGTTATGGTTGCCCATATTATACGACTGAAATCAGTGACCGGCCATGCGTCGAAGGATCAAAAAGCCCTCGAGGAAGCTGGAAGAGTGAGTTCTATATACCGTAGTTAAAACACTTGCTTCTGATTAGATCTGTGGCAGTGATAGAAGGGGAAATTTCCAACACGGCTCTTAATTTTTATTCATGTCCACTGATGCCTATCTCAGAAGCCCTTCGTTGGTTTGTTGATTGGTTTATTCAAAATATTTCTATATCATCAAGTTTTCAGCACTGTAAAAGGACCATGGCAAAGGGGTGGTATCCGCAATATACAAAATACTACTCCAGAATCCCATGAACCCCCTAGACGCAATTAAAAAAACAATGGGAGGATGACATAGGCTATGAGATTAATCCCTCCCAGTGGATCAGAATATGGTCTAAACCCCCCTTTAAAATCCATATCAACGAAAAGGAAAGAACTCACCCTGAAACTCACCTACAGGTGGTACCTAACACCAAGAAAACTAGTGCTAATAGGCCCAGGAACTTCACCTAAATGCTGGAGAGGGTGCACCGCCACAGGCACATACCTCCACATGTGGTGGGAATGCCCCAAAATCCAACTATTTTGGACAACAGCCATACAAGAAATATGTAAAATAACTAAGCAAGTATTAGAAATCACCCCAGAATTGGCCCTACTAAACATCTTCCAAGAAAATAATGTCCATTTACATCAAAAAGAACTCATAACCCACCTACGTTCAACAGCAAGAAACATCATAACCAAACAGTGGAGACCTGTCGGGAGTAAGCATGGACCAATGGTACCAAATAGTATGGGAAACAGCCCTACTAGAAAAATTAACCAATAAACTGAAACTGACACGGGGACAAATAGAAGAAGACGCCTTCACCCCTGTATGGCTCCCCTTTATCACATATCGCAGCCCAACAAGACAATGACAAGAATCCACCAACAGCATATGAATCAATATGGCTAACCTGATCCAAAACACCCACCTACCCCACTCACACATGAAAACAAAGCTCACCACAGCCAATTACAAACAAACAACCACACCCTAGGCCAACCCCAACCTCTCTCACCACCAAAGGAACACAAGCGAATAGCAGAGAACCTGCACAAGCGACACTGACACAAAACCCCACACATATATTAAGCAAAATAGAAACATCGCCCCCTGATCCCACCCCCCCTCGCCTTTCCCCCCTCCACCTCTTTCCCCCTTTTCTTCCTAGTGTAACACTAATGTCTCAACAAATGAAACCGATCTATAAAAATGTTACTGGGGGGGGGGACACACTGCTCATACTTTGATAAACCAATAAATTTTAAAATATAAAAATACATTTTAAAAAAACTGTAAAAGGACGAGCACTGAATTTTTTTTGCCGTTGTTACATTTTTATCCCACACTTTATCTAAGGAGCAGAGGGTGGCACATACGGTCTCTTACCCACTCCAAGAAATCTTTCCCCCAGGCAGTAACTCTGAGGCTGAGAATCACCCCCTGAGCTTTCACAAGGATGTTTATCTTCTGATCATAGTCCAACAATCCAGTCACCGTGCCACGCTGCAATCCTCCCCGTTTCAAAATACTAACTGATGAAATTGCTGAAAACACAGCTGTACCATGAAGTGAGGTTTCTATGAAGTTGAAGGCCCCACCAGGAATGTTGCAGACTCCTTGTGTTGGAGGCTGCTGCATCAGGGTGCAAGTGCATGACTTCTGACATTGTTTCAATGCCTGGACCCTTAATTGCACCTAGTTCAATATTGTGTATGGCTATGAGATTAAACATCTAATGAAGAACACCTAACCTTTAGTGAAATCAGGGTTTTCTAAAGCCTTGTAATTGCTTTGTTTCCCAAATCAGATTTCAACAGAAGCTGTGGAAAATATAAGAACTGTGGTTTCATTAACAAGAGAAGACAAATTTTTTGAGAGATATATTTCAAGCGTAGATGGTCCATACAGGTGAGTTCTTGAGTTTTATTTCTTAATTACATTATTTCACAAATTAAAAATATTCTCGTGCATAATTATGTTAAATTTCTGGAAGTGTGATTGAATCAACCTTGTACCATTGCCCCATACACAATTTAGATAGATGATAGATAGATAGATAGATAGATAGATAGATAGATAGATAGATAGATATCACCCCTTTAAGGTCCAAATATATGGGGCTTGCAATGGCTTTAAATAGCTGGTACCAAAATGTGCAGTTGAGTGATGTGTAAAGTCCAATGGCTCCTGGAGAACTTTGAATATGTTGAATTTTAGCATACAACTGCTAGACGGTCTTTTCAGCTAATAATAGGGGCATGCCAAAACTTTGGTGCATGCAGAAACCACCATTCAAACAGTCTTATTTGTGTTCCCAGCAGTTCTGAGAATCTGCTTAGAAGGGGTAATTTTACTGACTATGGGGGGGGGGATCAGGTTCCCATAGCGATGTGATGATATGTCTCCCATGATCCTCTTTTTTTATTGTAATGGAAAGGGAAGAATTTCTAGTTCATTTACAGCTAATTTTGCGAACAGTTTTACTGATGACACTAGAGACACTGAGGAGAGTTCACTTGATCCAAGCTGGTTTAGTATTAGTGGAGTAAAAGTCTTGGTTTTGATACCATGTATTTCAGTGTGCAGCCTGGGTTCATCTTGTTCTGCTGCCATACTCAGCCCACCTGCACAGATTGGGCACAGTATGTAAGTGGTGAAGACCCTTTCTTGGCCTATCTTGCCAGATAACAATGACAAACTATTGGATTTGTGCTATTTGCTTGTTATGCGCAACATATATAGATGAATCATGTCCCAAGATGGGCTGGGTGTTGAGAAAATAGGTAGTATGATTCCACTACCCCCATTTGTTAAGTATTCATTTCTTCAGTGTGGTTTCTTTTCTTTCTTTCTTTTTGGTTTTAAAAGCTTCCTAGCATCTTAGTCAATGACTCTGACTTGCTTTTTAAAAATATTTTGGGAGTAGAAGCTCTACTGTTCCTTTTATTTCATGGCGGATTGTGACTCTTTAATTGGCTTTCTCATTTAACAGGGACTCTCTGAAGAAGGCTCCCATTCATGGAGTTACATATGGAATAGCCCAGTGTTTCAACTTTTTTATAAATGCTGCTGTCTTCAGATTCGGAGCATGGCTTATTGCCCGTTGTTTAATGGACTTCGAGCAACTTTTTATGTGAGTGTGTTTTCTGTATTTTGGAAGAGCTAGGCAATGAACTCCAAACTCCAACTGAATTTAAATACTACTGTGAAAATCTATATACAGTGGTACCTCGGTTTATGAACACAATTGGTTCCGGATGTCTGTTCATAAACTGAAGCGTTCATAAACTGAAGCGAACTTTCCCATTGAAAGTAATGGAAAGTGGATTAATCCATTCCAGATGGGTCCACTGAGTACTCAACCTGAAGTGTACTTAACCCGAAGCATGGGTGTAATTGGTTCCGGAAGTCTGTTCATAAACTGAAGCGTTCATACACTGAAGCGAACTTTCCCATTGAAAGTAATGGAAAATGAATTAATCCGTTCCAGATGTGTCCGCGGTGTTCATAAACCGAAAATTCATAAACCGAGGTTCCACTGTATACTCGTTGAATAAAACACCTCTGATTTAACTTGAGCATTGGTACAATAGTCTTTTGCTTAGTTATACTTGTATAGATTCACATTGCAATTCTATGTGTGTCTACTCAAAAGCAGTCCAAAGTGTGTATACGTTTGCAGTCTCAAGTATATTTTCTTAACTTAAGTAGGCTTGGATAGTCCTAAATTTTTTTTATCATGAATTGAATTGCAGACAATGGGTGCTCTTTTAGGCTTGCTCTTATGTATATATAGTATGTACACAATATGTACAGATACACTATTTTAGTGACAGGATAAGTGTGTTAGAGATGCACTGTACATAGTAATATCACAGGCCTGTTAACAGGAGTTCACTGTATAAATCTAAGTTCTGCAAGATAAACAGTAGTTTGCAGTTGAATCCATGGCTTCTGCTTTTCAATGCAAAACATTTGCTTTTCTATGCTTCTTTGTTTTGTGTTTTACAGAGTCTTCGCTTCTGTGATTTTTGCTGCTATGAACGTTGCTCAGTCCAGTTCTCTTGCACCAGATTTTGGCAAATCAAGGGTTTCTGCACAAAGAATTTTTCAACTTTTGGATCGGAAGCCAGTGATTGATAGCTATAGTGAAGAAGGTGAAAAATTGGTAAGACTATACAGATAGTGATTTTAGAAATAGAGTTGTTGTGGTTATTTTATTAATAGGGCTATGTGTCTACTGGAATAAAATAAAAGAATTATAATGCTGTTTTATCTCCTGGCATCAGCTCAGTTTCTGGTTGCTTAAAAGTGGCTTCAGAAAGAATCTCTTTTATTTGAGATATGGCTTTCTTTATACATAACCCATAACATAGATCTGTGTTCATTTTCCACCCCCACCCTGCAATGTAGGTGAAATTTGATGGCAACATTGAATTCAGAGACATCCATTTTGAATATCCAACTAGAGTGGAAGTTCAAGTTTTGCAAGGACTCTGTTTAAAGGTTAACAAGGGGCAAACTCTGGCATTAGTGGGGAGCAGTGGTTGTGGCAAAAGCACCTCCATCCAGCTTCTGGAGAGATTCTATGACCCAGGATCAGGACAAGTGGTGAGTAGGGATGGACAGAACCAGCTATTTCCATTCTGTGTCAGTTTTGTATGTGTTCAAAATCATAAGTCCATTCGATCCTGTCGTTTGCCATTTCTTTTAAACCCACAAAAATTGCTTTTAAATAGTACTTATTTTTGTATTTACTTTCTCCTAAAAATACATATTTATATATGCACATGTCTATATATTTTCCCCAACAATAAATATAGACCATAGACTTGGTGTGTCCATTAAATTTTATGCAGATTCAGCTGCCTGTTGTGGTGTCTTTCAACTCTGCAGAAGCTCATTTCAAACATTCTGTACTTCCATTCCTACCTACAGCTTGCAGATGGCGTGGACACCAAATCTCTACATATTCAGTGGCTAAGATCCAGACTTGGTCTTGTGCAACAGGAGCCTATTCTCTTTGATTGCAGTATCACAGAGAACATCCAGTATGGGGACAACAGCCGAGTTGTCAGTCAGGAAGAAGTTGAAGAAGCAGCTAAAGCAGCTAATATCCACAACTTCATAGAAAATCTCCCCGAGGTAAATGAAGATGTCCTTACATTTTCCAGCATTCTCTTTCTCCAGATGAATAACTATCCTATTTTGCACGAATCCCAGTTGCATAGAAACCTACAGCTGAATCCTTTGCAGGAGGGATGGGGCATCCTTCCTGTCTAGGGTCCCTCTGAGGGAGCCATGTGCTAATGGTGGGCAGGGATGCAGCCAAAATTGGGTGGTGTATCCTTTTCTTTCTCTGTCACGTCTCCCCGCACTCTGGTCTTTCTCTCTCCCTGCCACATAGATGAAATTAGGCCAAGGGCTACATGTTGCCTTTGTTGGGGTTAAAAGCAAAATCAGCAGAAACTGGTTGAGGAACTTACACATAGAGACCAAGACTTAAACAAATGCTTGGTTTAATGGAGAAAGTAAATTTAACAAAAATTAAATCAGGCTTATACAAAATACCCACACAACCAAACCACCCACCAAGAGCACACTGGGAAAACGCCCAACACAGAGGCAACACACAACACCCCTGATATACCCTGCATCATCAGCTTCACAGCAACACCTGTAGAGCTGCTCCACAGCTGCAGAGCCCCAGTCATTAAATCTTTCCTGACTCTTAAAGGTACAGTGAAACAATAATGACACTTTTACACAATCATTCAACATATCCCCTGCAGTTCATTATTGTGAAACAGAGACAAACTTTGTACATGTCTTTCATGCGCAACTTTTGGAAGTGCTTTAGTAAAGATGTCTGCAACTTGTCTGTCACCGGGGACATATTCAAAAACAATTGTTTTGTCAGCAATCAAATTCTTTACAAATTGTAAACGTAATCTCAACACTCTAGTGCGCTGTGTGTTGGTTTCTGAGCACAGGATAGCAAGTCCACTCTGGGAATCGAGATAAACTTTTACTGGGAGTGATACTGGCATCTTTAAGTCTTCAAATATTTGTAAATACCACTCTATATCACGGATGGCCTGAGTACAGGCATATAACTCACTTTCAGTAGAAGAAAGACAATTAATCCTTTGATTCTGTGCTTTCCATTCAAAAGGACACCCATTATAAAAATAAACCATACCAGATGTACCTTTGTAATTATTTTGCTCTACAGCATGAGATGCATCACAATATATTTCAAAACCTTTGTCAATAGATGGTGTAAATTCCAACCTATAATGTTTTGTGTGTTTGAGGTACATCACCACTCTCTTAAGAGCTTTGAAGCATTGGGTAGTGGGTTTTTCTACAAATTTTGCCAGAAAATGAAAAGCATAAGTTACATCTGGCCTTGAAACTCTTTGAATAAAATTGAGCTTGCCTATGGCAGAGCGATACAAAGTTTTGTCAGAGAACGTGTTATTGCCATCTGTAAAAGTGAAACCACATACCATAGGCGTTTCTTTCCCATTTGCATTCTTTAAACATAACATTTCAACAAGATCATCTATTTTTGCATTTTGATGAATCAGATAAGAACCATTTTTGCCTTCTTCAATTTGCATGGATATATAGTTTTTAGCTTTGCCTAATTCTACCACATCAAATTTTTCTTGTAACAGTGACACTATCTGTGTATATTCATGTTTAGTTTTTGTAGAAATTAATATATCATCTACAAACACACATAATTTGGTCACAGAATTTCCATTTTCTTTTGTAAATACACAGTTATCTGCCTTGCCTTGTGTAAAGCCAAAATTCAGCAATTCCTTCACTAAAGTCTGATGCCAGTTTTTACCACTCTGATGCAAACCATAAAGAGATTTATTTAGTTTGCACACTACTCCTTTAGTGGCGATTACACCATCAGGGACACGCATAAAAATTTGTTCTTCTAAATCTGCAAACAAATAGGCAGTTTTTATATCTACATGATAGACAGAATGTCCACGCTGGGATGCATCTTTTAACAAAAGCTTAACAGATTCATATTTTACGCTCGGTGAGTAACACAAATCATAGTCTTCACCTGGGATTTGCTGGAAACCTCTGGCTACTAACCTAGCCTTGTACCTTACAACTTCGTTTTTATCATTCATTTTCACTTTATAAACCCATTTTGAATCAATAACTCTCATGTCTGGGGTTTGTGGTACAAGAGACCAAGTGTTATGCTCTTTTAAAGAAGCTATTTCAGCATCCATAGCTTTGTACCAATTTACAGCTTCATGCAAAGGTAATTTTTGAACATCGTTGTAGCATTTTGGCTCAAAAACTACTTTATTGGCATACACAGTGTATAACTGCTCTTTTGAAAACCGTCTTGGTTCCTGTCTCTTTCTGTCTGAACGTCTTAGTCCTGAAGAAGAGCTAGGCCCTTCAGAATCAGTAGAGCTATTTGGACTTCTAGCTTCAGACTGTAAATTGCTATCATCAGACTGATGAGACTCTTGTGGGCTTTTCTTACTTTCAGAAAACTCAGAAGAACTTAACCTTTCTTTAGGTGTCTGTGTCTTTAAATTTTCAAACAAATCACCAGACACAACAGGCTTTTCGTCTTCAGATTCACTAGTATCCCCTGCTCCAGCGTCTTCCTCTTCTACTTCTACTTCCTCCTCATCAGCATTATCTAAACCATCACTATCTTGAAAAATAGCAACTCTATTCCAATTTACAGTTTCAATCATGCTTCTGGTAATATGAAATTTACCAGTTGCTGGTACATAAACTCTGTACGCCCCCTGCTGGTAGCCCATAAACTTTCCTTGAACACTACGCTCATCCAACTTGTGTCTAGCAGGGTAGTGAATAATAACGTCTGAACCCCAAATTCGTAGGTATTTTAAATTAGGGCGTTTTTTAAACAACATTTCATAGGGTGTAACATTTAAACTAGAATGATAGGATCTGTTTTTAACAAAAAGATAGGCATGAAGAGATTCCGCCCAATATTCTTTCCCCAAATTAGCATCATGCAAGTAAGTTTTAACACCTGCCTGCAAATCACGTTGCACTACTTCTACAATCCCATTCTGCCAAGGACTTCTAGGGCAGGACAACTCGTGAACAGTCCCCTGCGCTTCCAGGAAATGTGAAAATTCCTCAGAAACAAACTCTCCCCCCCTGTCAGAAAACAAATGCTTTATAGGTTTGTTAAAGTGGGTTTTTACCCAGTTGCAAAAAATCTTGTACTTCTCAAGTGCTTGTGACTTTTCAGCAATGGTGTAAACAAAACAATATCTGCTGTACTGATCAATAAGAGTAAGCCAATATTTTGAATTTCCTAAAGAAGGAGGGAGTGGCCCTACTAAATCACAATGCACACGTTCAAATGGCTCTGTTACTTTCCTGCCTGAGCATTTACCCTTTCTTGCAACTTTTATCTTATTCTTACAACAAGATACACATTGCATATAGTATTTACATGGCTTTAAGTTTAGTCCATCAACAATCTTCTTTGTCTTTATCACATCTGTGAAATTTAAATGTCCCAAAAGTCTATGCGCCTCATGAATACATCCGGAGTGAGGCTTTACATTTCTCAGCCCCTGACTTTTTCTCAACCCTTGACTTGGCTGGGTTACTCTACAGTTCACAGGTGGCTGTGAATGCTTTTTAAAATATAGTCTATATAAACCTTCAGACTCTCTGGCATACAATACACGTTTTCCCCCTTTGTAGAACTCACATAGTGATTTTGTGAAGCACACAGTTACTCCTTGGCGTGCAAAGCAACTTACTGATAATAAATTGTCCACTGATGGGCAGTAAGTGCAATTTGCTATTGTGATGTTTAAGGAGTCAAGTTTCACAGTACCTCTGCCAAGCGACTGTAGAACGTCGGAGTTGGCCAGATGAATGGTGCCAATTTCCTCTTCGAAAGAAACAAACAGACTTCGGTCGTTACAAAGATGAATTGACGCCCCGGAATCTACTACAAACGATTTCCACGTGTCATCTTTAATTACTTTACGACCTAATTCACGAGCATGGAACGCTCGCGGCTCACGTCCATCTTTACGATGTGCTGCCGACTGCTGGGTTGCTGTCTGTGATTTACAAACTGGAACGGACCCTGAAGCATTTTGCTTTTTAAATCTGCAGTCCCTCGCCAGGTGCCCCTGCTTTTTACAAAACCAGCAATGCTTGGAAGTTTTGAAAGCAGATGAATCACCACAGACTTGCATACGGCGTTCCTCATTATTTTTAGAAATAGGAGTGCTAATCCCACAAGCCTCCCTTCTGTCCAGCTCGCCCATTAATCTTGCTGTTACCCCTTCCACAGTTAATTGTGCTGGAGGTACAGCAGATATCTGGCTAGCTATGGCAGACACTGACTCCTTTCTAACGTGCACTGCCGCAAGACTGTCCCACATTTCTTTGGCAGTCTTCTTATTTCTTATATACACAACTTGCTGATCACTAGCAGACAAGTTAATTAATGCCCTTGCTTTAGCATCACCTTTCGACCAGGCATCGGTCATAGGAGCAGGAGGGTCCTCGGTCACGTACTTCCACACATCACAGGAAGTCAGAAGTGCTTCCATGCGAAAGGACCATAGACTGTAGTTCTCGGCCGTTAGTTGCGGGAATGTTAAAGCCTTCTCAGCCTCAGCAACACGGTCTGCCATGCTGGAACTTTTCAACCACCAGCCCACAAAACCGTTGCAGCAAAAAGAAGGAAAAAACCTTTCTAAACCTTTCTCCAAAAACTAACATGTGCAGTTCCACGCTCAACCACTGGGCCCATAACCAAGATGTTGGGGTTAAAAGCAAAATCAGCAGAAACTGGTTGAGGAACTTACACATAGAGACCAAGACTTAAACAAATGCTTGGTTTAATGGAGAAAGTAAATTTAACAAAAATTAAATCAGGCTTATACAAAATACCCACACAACCAAACCACCCACCAAGAGCACACTGGGAAAACGCCCAACACAGAGGCAACACACAACACCCCTGATATACCCTGCATCATCAGCTTCACAGCAACACCTGTAGAGCTGCTCCACAGCTGCAGAGCCCCAGTCATTAAATCTTTCCTGACTCTTAAAGGTACAGTGAAACAATAATGACACTTTTACACAATCATTCAACAGCCTTATCCATGTTGACTTATAAAGTAAGCATGGTCAGGGATTAATTTTTAAATGCATATTTAAGGCTGCATTCTCATGCACTCTTATCCTTGAGTAAGTCCTGTTGCAAGCAAGTGGGTCTTGCTTCTGTTGAAACATCTGCACAGGATACAGATGCACAGCCTATTAGTTTCAGTAGGATGCGGAAAGTTCTAACTTCCTCTTCACAAAACTCACAATGTCTGTGATCTTTTCTTTTTTAAAAAAAAAAACCCAACAACCTACAGAAATATAATACTCGAGTAGGTGACAAAGGAGCACAGCTTTCAGGAGGACAGAAACAAAGGATAGCCATTGCCCGTGCCCTTGTCCGAAAACCAGCCGTTCTTCTTCTGGATGAAGCCACATCAGCTCTTGACACAGAAAGTGAAAAGGTTAGTAAACTTACAGCCTTGCTTCCTGCACTGCAGCAGGGTAGCGATGAATCTAGGTCAGGCATCCCCAAACTGCAGCCCTCCAGATGTTTTGGCCTACAACTCCCATGATCCCTAGCTAACAGGACCAGTGGTCGAAGAAGATGGGAACTGTAGTCCAAAACATCTGGATGGCCGAAGTTTGGGGATGCCTGATCTAGGCTATCATTCTAAATATTTTCTTTTCTTTGCCCATGCCTGCAGATTGTCCAGAAGGCCTTGGATGAAGCTAGAAAGGGCCGGACCTGCATCGTCATTGCTCATCGGTTGTCCACGATCCAGAATTCTGACATCATAGCAGTCATCCAGAATGGCAAAGTAGTGGAACAGGGAACTCACAGCCAGCTGCTGGCCATGGGTGGATTCTATCATGCCCTTGTCAATGCACAAGTAGCTCATTAGCCCTGGCTGCAAATTCTGTGGATAAAAAAACAAACCTCAATTTATGCCTAAGGCAGCGTTGTACTTGAGTCTGTCAAAGAACAGTCCCCTGTACCATATGACAAAACCACATTTGAAAATGAAGGGGTTGTGTAATATAAGGAAGAGGGGAGAATCTCCTGTTCCGAGAAGTGGGAAGTCAAGTCGTCCTTTGGCATGTTTATGCCCTTCAGCACCCCTGAAATAGTCCTTTGGGTCCCAGTCAAGGTTTAACTGTGCCTTGTTTCTTATCACCATCACCAGGTAATGCTCAGGAGCCTGTCAATGTGGGATGTAGGCCTGCTGCGCATCTTCATGAGAAAAGAAAGAGATTTATTTATATTTTACTTTGCTACAGAATGTTTTTGTATCATGGTGTTGATTTTACTTTTGTAATAGTAATAAAAAAAAACCTGTGAAATCCCAGTAAGAACTAATAGAATTTACTGGTAAGGTTGGAACCGACTTGAAAGCCGTCAGACCCAATGTCATGCCCCAGGGCAAAAGATTTAACTTCCACAAGATGCCAGAAGCAGAGAAGTAGTGCTAATGTGGTGGAAGGAGCTAAAAGTCCCTGCAGAACGTTCCTTTTCTGATTAACCAAGTGAGCCCATTCATAAATTTCAGGGAAATACATATATATTTTAAAGCTATTTTCCAAACACTATTTATATCCAGCATACAAGTTTTTCCTCACCCCATTTTATCTGCACAGCAATCCTGAGAGAAAGAGCAGCTGGGCTCACAGTCGTCCACTGAGCTTCATAGCTGTGTGGGATTTAAACCGAGGGCCTTCTCAATCCTAGTTGGCTTCACCATGCTAACTTTTTCTGTAGGGTCAGTATCAGC
This sequence comes from Zootoca vivipara, assembly GCF_963506605.1. Classification (NCBI taxonomy): domain Eukaryota; kingdom Metazoa; phylum Chordata; class Lepidosauria; order Squamata; family Lacertidae; genus Zootoca; species Zootoca vivipara. Next base: position 25,368,963 of record NC_083287.1, on the reverse strand, counting down.
ACTGCATGAAGGAAACTTGAAATTCACATTTAGCAACACTGCAAAGTCGACATTTACTGCAGTTTACAGATCTTCACTATGCAAGTGACAGCTTAGAAATATATATATATACTTTTAAAAAAATTATTGTCATCTTTGCCCCACACGTCATGGGGATAAAATACGATAACACAAAACAGTTCCTGCCAATTTTTTAAAATTATCTTTTCAACTAGCCCAAACACAAATAGGGCATGTCCTCTTCTTTCTTACACATGGGATTTTAAACAGCCCAGGAAGTACAAAAGCTTTTTAATTCAATGGCACTAAAGGAAGTGCCATCTGTGGTTGGCTGTCAACAGTGGTTGCCACACTGGTTTCAACAAATGAAGATGCAAGGTAGGTAGATGAGGGAATGGTCTCTCTGTGTATAGTTGCAAGTTGCTTCCCAATTTCTCCTGATGGGAGGAATTCCTGTGTAACTGAATTTTTGCTTAGCCTTAAACTTGGCAAAGGCATAGAGAAATGTGTTTGGGTTGCCACTATTTATTTTTGCCTTCACTGTTTTCTGGAGTCTAATATTACAGGAGTTAACATGGGAAACTTCCTTGCACCAAATCAGACCGTTGATCCACTTATCTCAGCATTGTACATACTGACTGGCAATGGCTCTTTTCCAGCCCTGCCTGGAAAACTTGGGGATTGAGCCTGGGACCTTTTGCCAGCAGAGAACGTCTTCTGCCACTGAGCTTTGGGTCTTGCTCATGAAGACTTCTTTAATAATATAATAATAATAATTTATTATTTATACCTCGCCCATCTGGCTGGGTTTTCCCAGCCACTCTGGGCGGCTTCCAACAGAAATATTAAAATACACTAATTTCTTAAAGATTAAAAGCTTCCCTAAACTTTCTTCTTCATACTGTTTTCCTCTGATGTCTAAGATGAATATCCAAATACCCCCCCCCCTCCAAATTTGGTTTCTACTTTACCCAAGCAGCAACTATGGTTCTGATATCCAGTACAGTGGTATCTTGATTGTTGAACAGCTTTGCTCCCGAACTAATCGGCTCCCAAACACCGCAAACCCAAAAGTGAGTGTTCTGGTTTGCAAACATTTTTCGGAAGCCGAATGTCCAACGCGGCTTCCGATTGAGTGCAGGAAGCTCCTGCAGCCAATTGGAAGCCACACCTTGGTTTTCGAACGGTTCCGGGAGTCAAACAGACTCCTGAAACGGATTAAGTTCCACAACCAAGGTACCACTGTATTAACTTATAATGTAGGAGAGTTTGCGCTTGAAGCTTTGGTTTAGCTACACAAACCATGTAGACTCGCTTTACAATTTGCATGTTTTATACTTAGTTCCATCAGGTATTTTGTCATTCAGTGTCCTATGATTGAACAACAAATGTTCAGTTCATATTATAGCAAGTAAGTTGCAAACCTTTCAACAATCCAACACTATCAGCTACATCTGCACTTAGTTAAATAGGCATATTACTGAAAAGTATTAGTCTCCCCTAACAGAGAATTCCAAGGGAGGGCCAAACTCTGTAATAGCTCAATGTGCTGTCAGTGTGGGTACTTTGAACTTATTTTATGAGAGCAAGACAAAGCAAATAAAGAATTTCAGAAGGGACTATGTTGTGGCCAATGTATGAAACACAGTAGGTGTCCCATGCAGTTGGAATGTGGCTACTTCCTCTGTTGCCATAGACAAAGGTGTGCAGTTTTTAATAGTCATGTAGTTGAAACAGTCAAAACTTCATTTTACATAGCCATTTATATATTTTAAGACGATACCTTCAAAATGAGAAATCGGTTTAAGTGCCCATTTTCAAGCTGTTCTTTCAAAATTCCAAAGTTTTTAAAATCTGGTCAGAGATAATACACAGTATGTTGTTGTTGTTGTTGTTTAGTCGTTTAGTCGTGTCCGACTCTTCGTGACCCCATGGACCATAGCACGCCAGGCACTCCTGTCTTGCACTGCCTCCCGCAGTTTGGTCAAACTCATGTGCGTAGCTTCGAGAACACTGTCCAACCATTTCGTCCTCTGTCGTCCCCTTCTCCTAGTGCCCTCAATCTTTCCCAACATCAGGGTCTTTTCCAGGGAGTCTTCTCTTCTCATGAGGTGGCCAAAGTATTGGAGCCTCAGCTTCACGATCTGTCCTTCCAGTGAGCACTCAGGGCTGATTTCCTTCAGTATACATTGCTTATTTGGGGGGGAGGGGATTCAGGGACCAGCAATGTTGACTTAAACCCCCAACATTTAGGTAGGTATCTTGCCACCAAAAGGAGACTATGGAAGTGCAAAGCATTTGTTAGGGTTGCCATATTTCAAGAAGTAAAAACCAGGACCCCCCCAAATGTTGTTGAGCTTTTTTATGAAAACCCCAAAGTTGTGGTTTTAGGTTTTTTACGAAAACACCAAAAAAATGGTTTTTCGATTGATTTTCCTTTTAAATCCTGGACATATGGCAGCCCTACACCCTGAGCCCCATCTCAAATTAGCACTCTGTTTTGCTTCTCTTCCCATAGAGACAGCATCATCTTGAAAATGTACTATCCTTCATACAATATCCCTAATGGAGGTTTGTGACTGACCTGTCAGTTACCTCAGCATCAACTGTTTGGCCACTGTGCTCCTGCCAAAAAAACCTGTGCAAGACACCCTTGAGTAAAGACAAAATTTGGCAAAAGAAAACCCCCAAACTCTTAGTTTTCCCAATTTATTGTGGTGCAGTTGCTTTTTTAATGGATCTTCTTAAGTAGGTACCCACATAAATATAAGTTTGTTGTTATTTTGCACCCCCTCGGCTTGGCGCCTTGTGCAGGAGAACTTTCTAGAGGGGTTGTTATAACAGACAAGGAAGATGAGTGGAAAAAAAATAACTTGGGTTGTATGTGGTGTGGTAATCTTTCACTTCTGGCCCTGAGAAGACTGGTATGCAACCCCGGGCTAGAAACCATTACATTACAAATATGCAGCTGTTAGATTGTCACGATGACCCATCATTTTTGTGAACTTCTGCAGGGTTACGATGATTGAGAAATACTGTATGGGGAACTTTGTATGCTTCCAGCACACAGGACTTGGATATTGCTAAACGTAAGGGGAAGATTTACTTCTGTAACCTGTTTTGTGCACGCTGACCTCTTGATCCAGATCCAGTCGCCTGCAGGGGATGCAGAAATGATCAACGAATTACTGTAGGTGCATTAGGCATGAAGTAGCAGGTCTGGTTTTGCAGGTCATTTAGTGACTTTACAATATTTGAATTTAAAATAGAAGCAAGTCTTATTCTTCAAACCTGAAGCCACTATCACCATTTTCATTAGTCACTAATGAGTGTGGGTGGGAGAAAGGTTAATTTGGTGCTCTAAGCTGGTCTCAGACTTGAACTTTAGCAGCCAAAATGAATCATTCCGTGGGGTGATTCGCAATGCTTAATTCAGAGACTAATATTTTTAAAAATGAGCCTTGAAGAAAGATAGAGCAACATAAAAGAAAATGTAATATGGTGCTTAAAATATCATATGGATTAAGATAATGCATGTGATATTTTAAGTACCATATTACATATTACATATTCTTTTATGTTGCTCTATCTTCAACCATCTCGTTGAAGAAAGATAGAGCTACATAACGAGATGGTTGGACAGTGTTCTCGAAGCTACGAACATGAGTTTGACCAAACTGCAGGAGGCAGTGGAAGACAGGAGTGCCTGGTGTGCTATGGTCCATGGGAGTCACGAAGAGTCAACAACAACAACAATCTTTCTTCAAGGCAGTGGAAAGACACCAACTCTTTTGCTAGGGTAGGAAATGGTAGGCCTGGGATTCTCATGCCATTACTATGACTGTTTTGCCAATGCAATTATGATGCATAGAGCATTTGTGTGCAAAACAGTCATAGTAATAGCATGAGAATCCTAGGTTGCCATTTCCTACCCTAGTGGAAGGATTGGTGTCTTTCCACTGTCCTCCAGCCTACCTAGTTTGTAAAAAAAAATTGAAATTTCGTGGCATTTTTGAATAAAACTCATTGTTACCCGGAGTGATTGTGTGAGATGAACAGCAGGTACATGTGGGGAAAGTGTTAAGATAGGAGGGTGTGAAAGGGTCTCTGCACATCTTTTTAAATTGATCAGGGACTGGACCAGATTTTTCCTCTTTTCTATCAATTTCATTATTTACGAAAGTAAAGCCATGTAAGATGTAGCTTTAGGAGAAAGCATAACTAGGGCTCCTGCTGTCTGGTAGTTCTTTACTTAAGTCACTTTGGCACATTCCATCATATTCTTCCAAATAACCAGTAACGTTTTGATTCCACATTTGCTAAGATGCCCCATTCTTCTTTTTAGCATCTTCTTAGGGATGATGTTTTCTTTAACCTTAGCACTGCGTTCTTAGAGGCCAGTGTCTCAGGTACCATCACTGCGATTCAGTAAAACTCCCAAGCGACTTGCACAAAGTTGAACTTTTCTTTATCATCATCTGTTTCTGGTTTATTGTGGTTGCTCTTATGTTTGCTGAAGTTAGTGGTTGCTTGGATGTACCAGGGCCATGGGAATAGGCGGGGGGGCAGCTGACCCCCCCATCAAGTAAGTAGATAAAAATACTTAACTGACCAATTGTGTTGCAGATAACTAGGTTCTGCCCCCCCCCCCAGCATAATGCCTGTCCCCCCTAAAATCCTGGCTAGGCCCATGAGCAGGGCCCAGGTTAGCAAGAGAGAAAAAGACAGGGAATGGCTTCACCCACCACCAACTCTGGCCACCTCTCTAGAATGTAACCCCCCCCCCCAAAAAAGGTGCACTCACCACCCTCACGTAACTTTTGCAGTGGAACTTGGGGTGGTTTTTTAAATTCTTATAAAATTTCTTATTAATCTTGCTTCTCACCTCTTTTGAGACCTGAAGTGTGTGTTTTTTCCACGTGTCTCTGCCAATCCTTTACATTTTATTTTCCCCAGTATTTTTTTTAATAAAAAACCCACAATGTGCTTGCGGTGCCTTTCATTTTACATCCTTTTCCATCAAAACATATATTTATTGATTTTCCCCCACCCCCAATTTATACTGCTCCACTCTCTTTTCTAAGGAACTCAACACAAAACAGTTTAGCTATAGTAACATTTCAAGGGGACCCAGGTGGTGCTGTGGGTTAAACCACAGAGTCTAGGGCTTGCTGATCAGAAGGTTGGCGGTTGGAATCCCTGCAACGGGGTGAGCTCCCGTTGCTTGGTCCCAGCTCCTGCCCACCTAGCAGTTCGAAAGCACATCAAAGTGCAAGTAGTTAAATAGGGACTGCTCCGGCGGGAAGGTAAACGGTGTTTCCGTGCGCTGCTCTGGTTCGCCAGAAGCAGCTTTGTCATGCTGGCCACATGACCCGGAAGCTGTCTGCGGACAAATGCCGGCCTATAGAGCGAAATGAGCGCTGCAACCCCAGAATCGGACACGACTGGACCTGATGGTCAGGGGCCCCTTTACCTTTACCTTTAACATTTCAAAGAGCCGTAAAACAACAGAACTGCCCATCCATCTGCAAACTTAACTGGATTCCTGTGATAGTTTTAGAAAAACTGATGAAAGTATAGTGAGACTGAAGCCCACCTGCAAAATTGGTGACAGTCTGGAAGTTCCCCTACGCCCTGTTTGGTACAGTGGAGAACAGACATGATTTCTGAAGCTGAAGCATTTTGCATTGAATAGTGACATCTAATGGCTCAAAAGAATACTTACCGGAAATCTTTAATCCTAGATGCTATTCTTGTCTGTTTTCCAAAGAGATATGCAAGTTAATTAATGCATGCACCTGGTTATCTAGTTATTAGTCATCTTCCCAGTCCCCACAACTGTTCTTACACACACACACACACACACACACACACACACACACACACACACACACCAAGTATAAAAATCTGGCCTGCGGATTTTGAATAAAACCAGATTCAAAAGAAAATACCATGGGCATAACCCCAGCCAAAATTAAGCATGTGCTTAAACCTCTTCCGTTGAAATTAGCAGGACTTAAAAATGCTTTCATTTGGGTGGATCTTGCCAACAAAGGTGTTTCTTCAAACTGCTTTTGGGCAGGTTTAGATACGGACACCCACATCATTTATTTTTATTTTAATCTAGACCAGGGGTCACCAACCTAAGGCCCATGGGTGGGAAGCGGCCCACGGAGGTCGTTTGACCAGCCCACAAGCCGCACCCGAACTGAGCCGCCCACTCTCGCGCACTAAACCATCGCAGTGCAGGGATCGCGTCTGCGCATGCGCAGACACCTAAAATCACGGGCGAGCGCGCTCACACACACACACAATCCCACCCACGGAGGGATCTCCATGGGACTGATCCAGCCCAGGCAAGATAAACCTTGCTGACCCCTGATCTAGACTCCTTGTGCTCCGCCCCACTCCCCCTTTCTTCCAGCTCAGGGCAGCTCTGCCCTCTGCCTGCCCCTCAGAGCTGGCACATCCCGTGTGGCTGGGCCTCAGCGGCAGCAACCTCACCCGCTCTCCAGAAGCTTCTACAAGCTGCCCGAGGGAAGAGGCCGGCACCAGTGACCATGGAGAGGTAATAAGATACTCCCTTGCCACCATAACTCGGGGCAAGTGCTGGCTCCTCTTCCTCCTCTCCAAGTGCGGTGGCACTGGTGGGGGAGATAGGGACATTCTCAGATCAAATCAGAAGTTGGGGTGACTTTCATAATTCCGGGACTGTCCCTGGAAAATTGGGACACCTAGAGGGTATGACCTGGCGTTGGAAAGGTGAGAAACAGTTCACCTTCTGGGGCTCAGCTGCTGCTGTTGAGCTTCACGACCCAGCATCTGCAGAAACTATTACTTGAGTCCTTCAGCGTGTGTATAACAATTGAACTTTTGGTACTTGTAGTGGTCTGAGTGAACACACAAATCACAGAGTTGATATAAAATCCAACCTGAGACAAACGTCACTGGAGGCCACCCTGCTACATTCTCTATCACCACGACCATCTGAGGTCCAAATGCCTGGTTTTCGCAGCATGTTGGCCAACCCACAAGCTCTTGAGTCCAGGCAGAATTCACGCTAGACGTTTTAAATTGGCAAAGGTAAGTAAATAATGTTTCCACTCAACAGAGTCGCAATACATCTATGTTATTCACCTTACTACCATTTTGGAACTCCTGTCCCACTGCTGTAAAACAAGTTGTAGAATATGCTGTTGTAGTTACTGTCTCCCCGAAACAACGGTGGTCTGTCAAATCATGATTGGTAGGAAGATGTTTGGCTATAAATGCTATTCCATCTGGGGACTATTAATTCAGTGAACTCAGAAAATAAAAATTATCTGTAAAAAATATTCATGTCTGTCGCTCTCGAGTTTTATTTGTTTGAGGCTGTTGCTTAGCTGCTCTGGCCAATTTTTATTTCTCTTTGGGGCTGCCATCTAACTCTCCAATTCTGGATTATGACAAAATGAAAATTCTCAATGCTATTTTTAAAAGGCAGGATTGGAACTGAATCGTCAATTAAAATGTGTTTTGATTAACATTTCCATTCAGATTTTATTATTGATTATGATCTTCCATGAAGTGGCTATGCTGTTGTGGGCTGAAATCCTGCACCCACTTGCTTGAGAGAAACCCTTAGTTAGCTCAATGGGACTTACGTCTGAGTGGACTTCTCAGTGCTATTTTTCTCGAAAAAGAGGCACCAGAACTCACCATGAATATCTCCCCTGTTCTCTTATACTGTAATGGCAATGGTGCCCACCTGATAAGTGCCGGAACTGAGTTCTGGTGAGTTCTGGCTGAAAAACAGCCCTGGGATTGCTGCTGATGGGTTAATTCAGAGCTGACAAAATGTTTGGAAAACTTGATTGATTAACTTACTACTGAATGAACTAGTTATTGCTTATTTATTTCTCTTGCCCTCCCTTCAGGTATCCCAGAGAAGTATTTGTGGTTCTTTCCCTTCTCATTTTATCCACCAAACAACCCTGTGAGGGAGGCTAGGTTGTTGGTGGCAACTGGCCACTCAGTAAAAACAGAGCAGGGATTTGAACGTGGGTCTGGTGGTACCATCAGAGTAGGACTTTAGGGAAGGAGGACAAAGCCTGCTCAGCAGAATGAGCTGAAGGGTCCCCGAATGCATCCATTCACCACATTTTGAGCTTGCTGATCGGAAGGTCGGCGGTTGGAATCCACTCAACGGTGGTGAGCTCCCATTGCTCCGTCACAGCTTCTGCCAACCTAGCAGTTCAAAAACACACCAGTGCAAGTACTGTAGATAAATAGGTATCACTGCAGCAGAAAGGTAAACGGCATTTCCGTGCAAATCTGATTTCCATCACGGTGTTCCATTGCCTCAGAAGTGGTTTAGTCCTGCTGGCCACATGACCTGGAAAGCTGTCTGTGGACAAACACTGGCTCCCTCAGCCTGAAAGTGAGATGAGTGCCACACCCCATAGTCGAATTTGACCGGACTTAACCATCCAGGGGTCCTTTACCTTTTTTACCTTACCTTGTTATTTACTTGTACCCTGCCCATATGATTGGGTTCTCTCAGCCACTCTGGACGGCTTCCAACAGAATATTTAAAAAACCCACAACAAAGCTTCCCAATACAGGGCTGCTGCCTTCAGATGTCTACAGAAGGTCGTATAAAGGGTCATCTCTTCAACATCTGATGGGAGGGCATTCCACAGGGCGGGCACCACAACTGAGAAGGCCCTACATGGTTCCCTGTAACCTCACTTCTCACAATGAGGGAACTGCCAGAAGTTCCTTGGAATTGGACCTCAGTGTCCAGGCTGAACGATTTGGGGGGGGGGGTGAAGATGCTCCTTTAGATATACAGGGCCAAAGCCATCTACACAATATCTCTGTAGGGGGAGTCATAAGACCATTAAGTCCAGAGTCCAAAATTACCTGGGTTTCCCCAGTTCTAAGCTGCGTGCACACCATACATTAAAACACATCCCCCCCAAAAAAAAATCTAATCTTGGGAACTGAGAAATGTAGCTCTATAGGGGGTAAACTACAGTTCTTATTATTCTTTGTGTGAGGGGGGGGGGTTAAAATGTTTGATATGTACCCAGCCCTAGTCTCTCACTCTAGCTAACTTATCACCCTGGGTATGTATCCTATTTCTTTTTATTTATTGCTGATTAAGGGGTGCGGTTGGCGCTGTGGGTTAAACCACAGATATTAGGGCTTGCCGATCAGAAGGTCAGCAGTTTGAATCCCCATGACAGGGTGAGCTCCCAGCTCCTGCCAACCTAGCAGTTCGAAAGCACGTCAAAATGCAAGTAGATAAATAGGTACTGCTCTGGTGGGAAGGTAAACGGCATTTCCGTGCACTGCTCTGGTTTCACCAGAAGTGGCTTTGTCATGCTGGCCACATGACCCGGAAGCTGTACGCCGGCTCCCTCGGCCAGTGAAGTGAGATGAGCGCTGCAACCCCAGAGTCGTCCGCGACTGGACCTAATGGTCAGGGGTCCCTTTACCTTTAAGGAAAGAAAAAGCCCTGTCTGGCTGCTTATAAGATAGATCCCAGTTTCCACCTTTAAAGCCCTAATTAGGACAGTCCAGAAAATCTGAAGAACCACCTTTTCTTGACGGTATGAACCTGCCGAGTCTCTGCAGCCTCCAGATGAGGCTGTGCTCTGTGTTCCCCTCATCACATATTACATTCATTCCTTTTTTAAAAAACCAATTCTCCTGGTTTTGCATCTGAGTTCTTGCTGCTGTTGCATGTTGTTCTTTTGTTGGGATGTGTTTCATTGTTGGATTTTATGTATATTCGATTTTCGTATCTGTTAGCTGCTTTGATTTTTATATAGATATCTAGCTATGAAGAGGGGCAAGATAAAAAAAATGAAATATCTTATAGGATACTGCTTTGACTTTATTGCCCTTTAAACCCAACTCTTCATCCAGGTGCAACAGTGATCGGCATACTGAATTATCTGGAAAAGGAAAAGACTGTAAAAAAATAAAGCCTAACTGGGCTCAGTATTCTTGGTTGATTTATGCCACTGGCAGGAAATAGTAACCAGAGGGGGGGGGATAGGATTATATGTTAAAGCAGCCCATGGCAAAGGACAGGAAATTGATTCAAGCTGAGCTGGCATTTTTGCTGAAATGAGTTGTGTCTGTTGTTCTGGAAGCTGTACAGCTTCCAACAACTGATGTGTAAACCTTCAGAAAGCTATGTTTCTAACATTTCAGCTTAAGTCCCATTGCTTTTCATTGTTCTATTCTAATCTACTGTATGTGCTATACATTTAAAGTAGGATTGTACCGCTTTAAAAAATCATGGCTCCCCCCCCCAAAGAATTCTGGGAATTGTAGTTTCTTAAGGGGGCTAAGTGCTGTTAGGAGGCCCCTTGTCCACCCCCAGAAAGCTACAATTCCCAGAGTTCTCTGGGAAGAGGGATTGCCTGTTAAACCACTGAGAAATGTAGCTCTGTGAGGGGAATAGCATACCCTCCAACATTTGTCCAGTGAAAATAGGGACGTCCCATTCCATAATGATAATTTTACTGTTTATACCCCACACATCTGACTGGGTTGCCCCAGCCACTCCGGGCAGCTTCCAACATGTATACATGTATAAAAACATAATAAAACATTAAACATTTTTTAAAAACCTTTCCTATACATGATTGCCTTCAGACAGCTTGGGGGTCGGATAATTCCATACCCTCCAACATTTCTCCAGTGAAAATAGGGGCATCCTAAGGAAAAGCGGGACATTCCGGGATCAAATCAGAAACCAGGATGGCTTCTCTAAATCAGGGATGTCCCTGGAAAATAGGGACACTTGGAGGGGGGGTCTAGAATAGAGGGTTTCCTAACTACTCTCTCAGCACCAGTAACAAACGGCAGTTCCCTGGATTATTTTGAGGGAAGTTGTGATGATTTAAAGTTGTATGATAGTGCATTAAATGTATGCTGCAGGTGACTGATTCTGGCTCTGATGGCTTGTAATTTGATGAGAAGGGGGGGTTATTTGGTTTTGGTTTTAACTAGACGCCTCGTCCGTGCTTTCTTTCATTGACTGAAAATTCCAGCCCAGAAAAGTAACTTCCAAAAAAGTTGGAAGTTGACCCTCAGGGACGGATGTGGTGCAGGGTGATGTCCCTACAGGGGAGAAGTAGGGGTAATCATGCCTCTCCCCACGGCACGTACAATTGTGCTTTCCACTTGTTGCTACTGACCCTTTGGATCAAACCCCCAAATACAGTGGTACCTCTACTTACGAATAACTCTACTTACGAATGTTTCTACTTACGAATGGAGCTCCGTCCGCCATCTTGGATGCGGTTTAGATAGGATTTTTTCTACTTACGAATTTTTAGATAGGGTTGCTTCTACTTACAATTTTTTTCTCCCAATGCATTCCTATGGGATTCGACTTACAATTTTTTTCGACTTACAAATGTGCGTTCAGAACGCATTAAATTCGTAAGTAGAGGTACCACTGTAATGCCTGCATGTGTTGTACTACTACATGTTGACAATTTAAGGTCCGGGAACCTCTGTTCCCAGCAGCTACTTACAGTAGATCACAGTTACTTCACTACAGAATATTGGGTTGCATGTTTTTCAATTAGCAGGAAGGAAGCACTCTTTGTCATGCATATATTCATATTTTATACCCGTCCCTTCAACATTTTGAGTGGAATAAATAATGTGAAGAGCCCATCCATGTCAAATGCACACAAGTCCCCACGGACTTGCCATTGATCTTCTAGCCTTGTCGTTCTGGTCTTCTTTTGCCAGAGCATCCCCAAAACCCAGATCCTCAAATGTTTTATACCTAGACCCCCGCAGTCCTCCTGGCTTTAATGGGGTTTGGTGGGCTGCCACTGCAGAGTTCATGATGAGAGCGCAGAAATCCTCAGAAGCACAAATTCCATTGCCTAATAAGTTCCATATATTGTGTATGTCATTTCAAAAGCCCCCTTGGGATACAGTTTTGCAAGACCATGTGTGCTACTTTAAACAGACCTTTTGAATTGATATTTGTGTTGAGATTAAGTCATTGGTGTTGGGCATATCAATGCCTAATACACATTGCGAAACAAATCTCACGCCCTACCTAAAAATAACAAAACTCTAACTTTTGCATACTGAGCAGCAAACTTGTAAATGCTGACACCCTGCTAACAATTCATGGACAGGGTAATAAGCTATTCTTCTCGGACAGTGTTCTCAAAGCTACCAACATGAGTCTGACCAAACTGTGGGAGGCAGTGGAAGACAGGAATGCCTGCCGTGCTCTGGTCCATGGGGTCATGAAGAGTCGGACAAGACTAAACGGCTTAACAACAACAAAAATTCTTCTTGTTGATAGCTACTCATATATCCTGATATGGCATAACACCCCCATTACCTGATTTTAATGTGATAATTGCAATTATCATGTGAATCATTTTCTAAATCTAACATTTGAGCTAGTTCATACTAGGGCTGGGTCATCCCAAACCGGTTTGAGGTTCATATCGTGTTATCAGTTTCATAGTTTTTGACCCGGCAATATATTATGACTCATGGGGTGTGGGTGTGTGCTATGCAAAAGTCACAATGTGGGGAAAACTGAAGCTAGTGAATGCTGCTCTCGATTCCTGCAGCTCCTGTTAACTCTGCCAGCTCAGCAATTCCCTGCCTCCTGCAGGGCACAGCGAATCACAAGAGCAGGCACCGGCAAAAATCACCATGTGGGGGGGGGGGACCAGGAAGCCAGCCAGTGCCTCTACATACCGTAGCTCCATCCTTCTTTCAGACGTCATGATAAATCGGTATATCACAATGTTTAGCTGGGGATATATCACAATGCTGAAAACCAGATATCATCTGGCCCTCGTTCATACCTAGAACATCACTGCCAAATTTCCTACAAACATAATCTTTGGATTTCCCCGCCCTCACATTCATGTAAAGCAGAGATAATGACTTCTACATAGAATCATAGAGTTGGAAGAGACCACGAGGGCCATCCATTCCAACCCCCTGCCAAGCAGGAAACACCATCAAAGCATTCCTGACAGATGGCTGTCAAGCCTCTGCTTAAAGACCTCCAAAGAAGGAGTGTTGTCTGGGGCAAAGACACACTACTCGAGGCAGGTTGAACTCAATGGGAAGGCGACCAAGAGCAGAGCTCGAGGGCTTCCTTTTATTGAAAGCTCAGGATGACAGTTAATCATTACAATGACAGTGTAACTTCTAGCCAATTACAGCAGTGCAGTCCCATACAAGGTGATGTTTCCTGTAACGTCACACCCGGTCACTCCCTAAGACATCCTCCATAGCCCACGTGTTGTTTTGCCATGCCCTCTGTCCATGCTCCAAGCACATGTCCCTCTGTAAACACCCCCTCCTAGTTCCCATTGTGTTACCCTCCTTGGCTTGACCCATCTGGTTTGTCCTGATTCATCCAGTTCCATCCAGATCCTCCTTGATCCTTCTAGCTCTGTTGTGACCTGTTGCCCTGCTGACCTGAGCCTCTGACCTGTCCTTCTTCACGTGTCTCCCATTCTGACATTAGCCGGTTTGCCGTGCTAATGCCCACACTCTCAAAGATCGGTGTGGCTTGCCAGCACCAGATCTCAGTCATTCCCACACATGACAGCACACTTTCCTCGTGTAATCCCCACATCGGAGACTCCACCACACTCCTTGGCAGCATATTCCACTACCAAACAGCTCTTACTGTCAGGAAGTTCTTCCTAATGTTTAGGTGGAATCTTCTTTCTTGTAGTTTGAATCCATTGCTCCGTGTCCGCTTCTCTGGAGCAGCAGAAAACAACCTTTCTCCCTCCTCTATATGACATCCTTTAATATATTTGAACATGGCTATCATATCACCCCTTAACCTTCTCTTCTCCAGGCTAAACATACCCAGTTCCCTAAGCCATTCCTCATAAGGCATTGTTTCCAGGTCTTTGACCATTTTGGTTGCCCTCCTCTGGACACGTTCCAGCTTGTCAGTATCCTTCTTGAACTGTGTGCCCAGAACTGGACACAGTATTCCAGGTGAAGTCTGACCAGAGCAGAATACAGTGGTACTATTACTTCCCTTGATCTAGATGCTATACTCCTATTGATGCAGCCCAGAATTGCACTGGCTTTTTTACGTAATAAAGTATGGAGGCCAAGTGTGGAGCTACAGCTCCGGTGACCAGCTCCTTCAACTCTTCCTCCTGCCACAGAGGGGAAGGAGTGTTGAAGCAGTCTCCCGCCAGTGGTGGCGCCACTGGTGTTGCCAGGGGGAGGTAGAGCAAGAGCCACCAGCCATTTAAGCTGCGCCACCACCGTGTTCGGCTGTGCCCCCAGCTCCTCCCAATGTCCTGACATCACACACATGACATCACACGTGCTACATTGTCATCCCCCCCAAATTGCACTCGCAAGCTGGTGCCTCTGTTTGTACTTGCCAGGATGCCCAGATCCAGAGCAGAGGGCAAGTAATCTATGATCTTAACCCCTTCATGCATTAACTAGATCTAAGTATGCTGGTTATTTGAGGCCGATATATCCCACAGAAATGGGGTAAAGCTTTCAAAAGAGAAAAAGGGAATGCTTTTTATAGATATCTCTTTTGCTTTAGGTAAACTGAAAGAATGACGGGGGCAATTTGAAACTTGCCTTTTGGCAGATCCTCAAAAAACTGCATATTTCAAACACTCGCCTCCTGCCTTCCTTCAAGGGTAGGGGAAGTTCCTCCCTTACGTTTTATTTTTCTTAAAAGCAGGCACATTTAATTATTTGAAAATTTAAATTTGCATGCACACATTATGCAAATCAGAGCACTCAATTCTAGGTGTGAAGCCTGGGAATTTTAAGCACAAAATTCTAGCTCAGGAGAAGCTAAGTGCCTGTTAAGACCCCTCAAGATGACTTTAGTCAAATGTAACCAAATGGTTCAAACCAGAAAACATAAAACCAAAATGGAATCTCTGGGCAATATATAACCTGGCAAGGATCATAGCTAAATATGAAATAGCAGCAAAAACAGCAAATTGTTTAGCAGCAGAATTGGATAGCAATCTGTGTTACATTCCTTTGACATAATTTTTTGGTAAATAACTGCTATGTTTTGAAAAGTCTCGGTCTGAACATTAATTGTGAGCAAACTGTGGTGTCGTTTGGCAGTCGTAGATGTGGTAGGAATACAAAGTCCCAGCTGCTGTAGGCTTTTACAATACCCCAAAGAGAGCAATGAGTGCTGCTCTTTTACAATGAAGTGCAGTTTTCTGTCTGCTTAAGAAGACCTCTGTTGGCCAATAAATCTGAATAGAATAATGTAAAAAACCACCACCCTATAAAGAGCTTCTGGGAGATCATAGTCAAGTCGCAAATATAGTAAGTTATTACCCCAGAAATTCTGACTGATATGCATCATAAAGACAAATTCCAGAAGGCTAGCAGTATTATAGCAGAATATTATGAAGCACCTGTGGCAGCTACAGCAGGGGTTCGCAAAATAGAGGTTTGGATCTCCTGCCAGATCTCCCAGTGTTTTCTAGTACCGTAGATCAGCAAGGTTTTCAGACTCGCAATAGCAAACAACAAAGAGGGTTTTCACCAACTTAAATCAAGCTACTGAAATGAAGAACACTAACCTTTAAAGCCCTATGTGGCCTAGGACCCTTGTACTTACGGGACCGTCTCTCCTGGTATGTCCCGCAGAGGACCCTAAAGTCCATGAATAATAATAACTTAAGGGTCCTGGGCCCTAAAGAAGCCAGATTATCCTCCACCAGGGCCAGGAGGGCTTTTTCAGTGATGGCTCCGACCTGGTGGAATGCTCTATCCCACAAGACCAGGGCCCTGCAGAACTTGATCCCCTTCCGCAGGGCCTGAAAGATAGAGCTATTCCACCTGGCCTTCCTTTTGTATTAGCCTGATCCTCCATTCCCCTTTCCCTTTCCTTTTTCTATGAATAAACCCTTTTGGGACCCCGCATTTAAACTCTTCCCTGGTCTCCTTGCTGGCCCTAGCAGGACCAAACTTGGCTAGTTAGCCCTGACGATCACTTGATGTTTACTAAACTGAGTTTCCCCCCAAAAAAAATGACCCTGAATTTTTTTAATTTTATTGACATGGATGCTATACTTATGTTGTATTTTATGCTGTTTTTAAAGTCGCTTTTAATTAATGTTTTCATATTTGCTGTTAGCCACCCTGAGCCCGGTTTTCAAATCAGGAAGGGCAGGGTATAAATAAAATTTATTTTTATTTATTATAACCAAGAATGGACTTTTGTGTGCTCAGTTCAGTTTTGCTACTGAAAATAAATTCCTTGGCTCAGATATGTGTTCATAAGCACCTTGTTCTCTAATTCTAACACTGTGGCTAGATCTACAGAGCTATTTAAAAAATGCTATGAAAATGCTCTGCAAAAAACCATTGTAAAGCTCACAATTGAATATAATTGAGTTGATATTTCAGCTCTACAGCACCATCTGGTGCCACACTGTTACAACACATTTATAATGCTGTATTTTGACTAATGTAGCTGAGACCTGCGTCTTTTGCACCTGGGTCTGGTTGATAGATCAATGGGCTCTAGTAGAGGCAGAAGTCTACCCACTTCACCCCTGAGTTTATAAGACCATAGAACACTGTCTGCACAATGTCAATGTTGCGCCACCATTAGCAGATCACTGACACAGTGAGACCATATGCCTACTCATGGAATAGTCTACTCAAAAGTAAATCCCACTGAGTTCAATGGGACTTATTGCCAGGTAAGTGTAAATAGAATTACTGCCTTGAAGCCTGACTTACTGTGGCCTAAGATTTCCTGGAAAGCAGCCGGTAGGGTAGAGAATTTCTTGGTTTAAGTAAGGCTAAACAGGATTTGTCTACCAAACATGCGCCATTGTTTAAGGGCTATGGAGCATAATGGGAGCGGGTGGCGCTGTGGTCTAAACCACTGAGACTCTTGGGCTTGCCGATCATACGGTTAGCTGTTCGAATCCCCGTGACAGAATGAGCTCCCGTTGCTCTGTCCCAGCTCCTGCCAACCTAGCAGTTCGAAAGCACACCAGTGCTAGTAGATAAATAGGTACCGCTGCCACGGGAAGGTAAACGGTCTTTCCGTGTGCTCTGGTTTCCATCACGGTGTTCCATTGCATGAGAAGCGGTTTAGTCATGCTGGCCACATGACCCAGAAACCTGTCTGTGGACAAACGCCGGCTCCCTTAGCCTAAAAGCGAGATGAGCACCACAACCCCAGAGTTAAGTCCTTTGACTGGACATAACTGTGCAGGGGTCCTTTACCTTTTTTTACTTTGGAGCATAGTAGGATCAGGAGCCTGGATATGGAGCTGGAGTAAGAAAAGATCTCATTTCTAGGTCCATTACACGGCATCAGCAACCATTGGCATTACTGCACTGGGGCTGCAGGGAACACCTTATATTTGCAGACATGGGTAGAAGGAGAGACCTAGCAGTCAGTGGCCTCTTGTACTTGATCCTAAGGTAGGATGGAGAACCAGTGGGCCTTCCAGGTGCTGTTGGACTGCATCTCCCATCACCCTTGAGACTATTTGGCTTGGCTGGTTTGCGCTGATGAGAGTTGGAAGTCCAACATTGGAAGGACACCAGTTCAGCAACCCTTTCGCACAGGGAAGGTTCGTAACTTTTGATCTCCCATCTGTAAAAAAAACCATTTTGTTGTTTTGTTTTGTTTTGTTCCATTAAAAAAGGGGGGATCTGCTATAACATCTCTGCAAGCTTGTAAATATACAAATAAAATATACAAGGAGAAAAATGTTGCTTTATACAGCCATCTTGTGGCTAAGAATGGAAAGCACACAGACTTTCAGAATATTCTTTTCAAATATTTTCGGTTGGCTTCCATTAGCTTAGGATCTACAGATAAATCTGCTGGTTAATTGGAAGCTGATAGAGAAATAGTTCGTTATATGCCCATAACAGCAACCTGAAAGTATTATCTCTTCCTCTGCTCTAAATCATGCTATATTGGAATCCTTGGCTGGTTCTAAGACAGACGTTGTTTCGGAGTGGTATTTGCAGGTTATCCATGTAAGGCGCCTTCTCCGCTACAATGAGTACTGTAATTGGCTCCAGCCTCTCTATCAGTATCTTGCATCAAAAATTAACCACACCAGCTCATATTTTGCACTTGGCTCCAGTTAATGGACTTAAGAGTTCTAGTAAAAAGAAAGAAACACCAAAGTTTTCCTCCACATATTTCAGGCAGTTACAACTCAGCAAACTGTTTGAGGCTTGGTACATACACATATTTTTGCCATTGTACTTCCCCCTTTCCTTTCATATTTGCGGACTCCCCCACCCCTGCCCCCAAAATTAGGTAAAGTTACATATTGTTATTTCTCTCACACCTTTATGTATTTTCCTTTACTTTCTGTGTGCATGCACAGAGTTACAAATCAAGTTCTGAGGCTTCTTGCTCAAACCTCGTTCTTCACATCAAACAATTCAGTGACACCGACACTTCAAAAGGTCAGCTGTTTCCCCCCCTCCCTTTGCAACCCATAATTGATTCTTAGTTGATCAGTAAGGAAAAGTCACTCTGATATATAGGGCCACCCCAAACTCTTTCGTTGGGCAGCTTCTGTTCTGCAGAGGCTAATTGCTGACCTCTTTCCTTTTCAAAATAAGATTTATAGAGGCAGCCACTGAAGACATGGAATGAAGAGGCCCATAGCCCAAGATGTCAGAGTAATAAATCCAGAGTATATTTTGTGCATTTTTTTCCAAAGCCCTCTTGCATTTGATAGGGATACACTGGGCCAGAATATTTTGGAAGTCTTTTATTACTAGTTTAAATGCACGTCTCCTTAAATTCATCCCACCTGCATTCATCTGAACTCCTATTTGATGTGTCTGACGTAAGTAAAGACGTGCTGGTTCGCCCATTATTAAAATCTGGACTTGGATTATTGAACAATAAAGAAAGGATCGCAGATATAAGCCAGGATCCAAAGGGACATGAAACCAGTTCCATGAATACAATGAAAGTTTGGGCTTTCATTGGTGTTGTTAACAGCTGTGTGGAAAACTGCCTCTGAATCTAATGAGACTTTCAAAAGCACTAAAGGATACAGTATGGAGATCAACCATCCAAAGGAGGGGATCGCTTTGCACTAGTCCCTTGTGTGACCCTCAGTAGCGTTTAGAATTCTAGCTGCAGTTGGGGCCATGTGCCTGCTAGATTGTACATCATGCTTTAAAGGATGAGTTATCTCTCTTGTTCAATAAAGGCGGCATTCATGCACGTCTATTATGACATCTGAGATGACCCGCTGGAAGTTATCTCCACAGGGTGTGCACTTCACAAAGTAACAGTTCAGCGTTAAATTTGATTGAGTTATTCGGCAATAGTTCAAAGCATATCTGAGAAGTTTGAAACATTATCAAGGAAACCAGTGTTTAAAGGAACAGTGGGGACCATAGCTGCCAAGTTATCCCCTTTTTTAAGGGATTTTCCCTTATGCTGAATAGGCTTCCTCGCGAGAAAAGGGAAAACTTGGCAGCTATGGTGGGGACTGCCATATCGAAGAGAGATTATGTATGTTTCCAAAAAAAGCAAAGCCTAATGAACTCAGATAGGATGCAGGCTACACAGACACATTATTTTAAGTAAACAAAGTTCTCATTCATACCCAGCATCCATGCTATAAATATTGGGTCTGGGCCTGCCCTTGAGTTAAAAAGCATGGCATGCTTGGGCCTAAACCAGTGTGTGGTAATGAAGAGAACATTGTGTGTCCTTCTTGCTAACCTGAGTTGAAAAGCATTGCGACTCTGCCTTTTTTGACTTATGGAGAAACCAAAAAAGCACGTTAGAAACATCAAGTGGGAAAGGGTTGTGTGGCCGATGCCACGAGTCAGAAGATTATAAAGCTGGTGTCATGGTTACATTCGACCTTCTCATACTAAGATTTTATCATCAAAAAAATGGTCAAGCAGCCATGAGTGTACTCTCTCATTTTGTGTTATTGCCATGTCCAGGGTGGGAAGGGCATTTGACAGTTTATCAAGATACGAACACTCATTTATTTAGTTAGTTTTACAAAGTCAGAGAAGCACTGGCTGCAGTGTTATAACCCAGAGCAGATCACAGGCCTGATACATTTATGCAGGATTTTGTAAGGGGAGGCGGGCTTATTGTAACATTTCCTTAGTCACATGTTAGCTGTCGAAAGACTGCTTCTGTGTGACTGGCTGGTTACTGTGTTAATGTATCAAAGTGTGGGGCAACTAGCATGGGACCCTCTCGTCATGATCCAGATATGGTTACAGTCTGCCCTCCATAATTGTCTCACAGGTTTTCTGGGACAGCAATGGTTTTGGCACCTGAGGCAAATCACAAAATAGTGCCCCCCTCCCTGCCAGGAAAGGAAGGGGTGAGGGAAGATCTACAACAGGAACAAGTCAGAGGGATAAACATCTACAGTACATTGGGATCTGCAGCTCCTGTGGATCCGATTCCGGCCGCCTGAGGCGATTGCCTCACCTTGCCCCATGGGTGGACCGGCCCTGGGCATTGTATAAAACAGAATGGGAAGAGTCTGTGAGTCCACAGTGGAGCTGATGAGGTCTTGGGTCAACGCTTCTGCTTTCCATTTATATTGTAACCATTGGCTTTTCCTACTTTATTACATTACATGCATATACACACCCATTCATTCATTTAATACAAAGGCTGCTCAGCCCAGACATGGGTTTATCATCTTAGGCAGGATAGGCAGCCTTGGTGGCTCCTCGTTTTCCCTGACACAGAGTTGCCATACAATCTAAAGATGGAGTGTCATGTCATGTTAGTACTGTCCTTCTGCCAGTATCTCTCTCCCTCCCTCCCTCCCTCCCTCGCTCATGCTTTCAGATTATCACCAGTCTTGCTACTCAGTGCTTGAGACACTGTGTATTGTATTATACTCTCTGACTGGAAAAATATATTCATCCGCTCTTGCCTTGACATTTATTTCTGCCTCACTCTTATTTGACACTGATGCAATGTGCTCTCGATGTACAGTGTCTGCATGCCCATGCAAGGACAGCTTCCCAAAAGCCATTGCTGTTCCTCTGAGAACACAGAGGTGGCAAAAAATGTACCGCTGAGAAAGAGCGCATGAGGATTTGCATCTGCCTGTTCCTCCATTAATGAAGGGGCATCCACACAACGTCCTCCCCATCCAAGTGTTGTTCTAGACCTTTCACCCTTTAGATGCAGGGTTTCTCAATCCTTGGAAAGTTTGAAATGGCCAGATTATTATTATTTTTTAAAAAAAACTCATTTAAAAGGGGGGAAATCTAGAGAAACATCAAGATGGAGAAGACATTGTCTGGACATCCCTACATTAATGGAGAGATGGGCAGGTCCAAATCCATATTTTGCACCGGTATGAACAAACCCTCAGAGTAACAACCAAACTACCCCATAGTTTTCCCTGAGTAAGGTGGTAAAGTCAGGCGTATGGGGATGAGTTGTCTCAGTGAATAGCATGCCTCAAGCACTTGGGCATCCTACGAAACCTTCAGAAGTTCCAGACTGTGGTGAACTGTGACTTCTGTGCGTATCCAAGATGTATTAAAGAATTCAGGTGAGCTGTTGCCAAACCAAAGTATCAAGTTTGTAGTGGCTTCATAACCTTAAAAAAAAGTCATATAAATCCATCACTATGCCCCAATTTTAAGATGAGTGAAAGGAAGGAATGCTCATTAAACAAGCCACCACTCTCTGTATACCCACAAAACCACTGGGACAAAGCCAAGCCTGCAAGTCGACTCCAGTTGAAACAGGAGGAGGAAAAATAAAACAAGCCCGACTCTAGCCATATCTGCTACACCCATTCAACAGTTGTTGCATCCTCCTGCCCAAGGTGAAACAGCAACCAAAAACCAGGCCAGAAAGGAAGGACTGACCTTTCTTTAGCTATAATATACAAGGTGCTGTAGGGAAGACACAGCTGAGGAGTGCGGAAAAGAGGCTGAAAGGCTGTGGCTCAATTGCACAACTAATTCACGCTCTAACCTAGACCTGCTCTGCCAATGTCTGATAGCCATGTTTCTCTTCAAGCAGGCCCTTGGATGATAAAACAATCTATGGCCTTTTAAATGTGTTTGTGGAAGGGGAGTTACTGGCAGTGTTGGGGGATTGTTATTATGTTACGTATTTTGTGTGTTCGTTTTGTATTTTTATGTTGTAAGCTGCCCCATGATCTTCAGATGAAGGGTTATATATACATTTAATTAATAATAATACTGTAATAATAATGCACAAGTGAGTGATAATGCTGGAATTTTGTCTGCAAACACTTCACTGTGAAATTGCATCAGGGAATGCCATTGACCTTCAAAGTGATGCAGCATTTAGACAAGTGGCGCTGTGGTTAAACCACTGAGCCTAGGGCTTGCTGATCAGAAGGTCGGCGGTTCGAATCCCTGTGACGGGGTGAGCTCCCGTTGCTCGGTCCCAGCTCCTGCCAACCTAGCAGTTCGAAAGCATGTCAAAATGCAAGTAGATAAATAGGAACCGCTACAGCGGGAAGGTAAACGGCGTTTCCATGTGCTGCTCTGGTTTGCCAGAAGCGGCTTTGTCATGCTGGCCACATGACCTGGAAGCTATACGCCGGCTCCCTCGGCCAACAATGCGAGATGAGCGCGCAACACCAGAGTCGGTCATGACTGGACCTAATGGTCAGGGGTCCCTTTACCTTTACCTTTACCTGCTGCATCTAATCCAGTTCCTGCACAACATTTGTAAGTTACATAAACTTTGTTGCAACACTGGCCTTAATCAATTATTATTAATTAAATTTATATATAAGCTCTAGTTATATGTGCAACTGATGGTGTCTATTTCTCTTCAGTGACAAGGAAGATTCTGTTTCTACAGTGGGAAACCCCCATTGCACAAACGATGCATTCTCCGATTCACAGTAAAGAACGAGCCAGTCTCTTTTCACGCACCAAGCCCCACCCACAATATGTTTGGGCTGCTCAGCAGACCTTTGCACAATTGACACAAACATCTAATCATGGGTAGAGTTTCTAACATGAAACATTATCTGTCAAACGTGAAGATCCAAAGAGTGCTCCATTCATCAGGGAACATTGGGGCAGAGATCTTTGCAAGTGCCCCCCTGCCCCCATCTCCGAGCTATCACCTGTATTCAGGTGAACACCTGATTACAGCTGAATGAAGACCTTCTTGGACCTTCCTTGTTTGGTCCTGTTTCTCCTCCTAAGCCCAAATTTTGACCGTGACTTTCCATGCCCATGTTTATTTGTGTCCCATTCTTTAGAAGACATGGCACACTGAATAACCCCCAAAGCCAAGTTATTGTGAATGAAAGCCCACATCCAAAATGTGTGTGTGCTTCAGATATTTCCTAGTCATAGAATCAGACCCACGGGACCTGCTTGACCAGAAGCATGGAGAGAAAAAAGGCCTTTGTCTGAAGGCACAGCCTGATCCCAGACTGGTAGGCAGCATCTGGGACCTGCCAGGGCCAATCACATCTAAGCTGGGTGCATTGGTCAATTCAGAAACATGTGCTCAGCATTCTTCTAGGCATATGTGCCTCTCTGGACCAATATTTTTAATTTGGTGGGTGGGTGGGTGGGTGTGTCCCCTCAAGGGTCCCAGGTTTTCATTTCTGGTTTCCATTCTCCTCCTGGTCTGCCTCTCCTGGGTTTCATTTTAAAATTCTCCAGCAATAACCCAACTTATCTTTCCCTTCTTTTCCGTACACACTCCGTTCCACAATGACCGTTGCTCCTTCATTTGTTCAACAGCGCAAAGCAAGGAGCATAGTTGCAGTGAAATCAATGCATGTTTAGAAAAACACATTTCGCTCCGTTCTTGCTGTGATCACTCCACTTCGTAAGTCCTTTGTGCAGCAGCTTTTTTTTTTATGCTGGCTGTCATCCAAAAATAGAGTTTGAATGAAATGGCAAGCACTTTAGTTTCACGGGAAAATGTAAGGTTCCTTTTGCGCAAGGGTTGTTACAATGTGAATGTGCAATGTGTGAATGCATCAGATGTGTGAAAGAAAGCAGAAGAAAGCCGATTTTAAACTGAGTGTCCATTTTCGAACCAATGAGATTTTAAATTCAAGCTATGGACCAGAAGCGGGAAACGGAAAAGCCAGTTTAAGTTGCCACTTGTGGAAGTAGCCTAATATGAGAATTATGTATTGCTCATGCATTGCATCCGTATGCCCAAGCATTTACACCCATATGTAAGCATTAGATAAAATTCTATAAAGTGGATGAAGATGAATAAATCACAAATTCAAAGTGATGAAAACATCCTCAGTTACTTACCAGTGTTGCCATGTGTAATTTTCTAGTCAAACATCAAAAAAATCTCTTTAAATTCTCACTAAAATTAACAGGAGAGCAACTATTCATGGAATTAACTCCCACTTGACTTAAATGGGGGCTTAAAACTACTGAATTTCAGTTGAATAAACCCAGAAAGCTGCAGTCCTTATGAAGCTGTGTATGCTCAGAAGAAACAACTAGATGTGTGCAGCTGGGGATCTCCTTGAGGTTTCTAATATAACATTAAATTATAAATAGAGCGTGTGATTATATCTTCAGTGGCATTTTCTCTCTCTACATCTTCAGTGACACGTACAGTACACGGACTGCAATATATTCCAGACTACTTTTTTCCTGAAATGTTTAATTTACATTGTGGTGTAGTGGTGAAGAGCGGTAGTCTCGTACAGTGGTACCTCGCAAGACGAACACCTTGGGCAACGAAAAAACCGCAAGACGAAACTGTTTTGCAATTTTTGTGAAGTCGTCTATGGCCGTGCTTCGCAAGACAAAGAAGCCTCGCCACCCTGCGCTCCAGAGGAGGCTGCGGTTCGGATTCCGACGGCGACGGGAAGTGAAGCCGCCGCCGCCGGCTGACCCTCCGTCCGACCTGGGTGGGCAGCGCAGCCGGCAGCCGGCCTCGTCCGCACCTCCCCACTGCCGTGCACCTGCTTCGCCCCTTTCCCTCGGGGTTCAGACCACAGCGGCCACCCCCGCCCACCTGCCGGCCGGTGATGTCCACGGCCGCTGCTTCTGCCTCCTGCGGCGGTGCAGTGCTCATCGCCTCAGCCTTGCCCTCCTCGGCAGTCATGGAGGCCTCCGCGGCTCCTCCCCCACAGGCTGGCGGGCAAGCACTGGCCGCTTCTCTCCCTCGGCGATCCAGCAGGAGCAGCAGCGGGGCTTGCCAGGCGGACCTTGGTGGCAACAGTGGCGGTGCCTGAAGGAGTGGAGACTGTGGCGGGAGGAGACCCCTGGCCCTCCTCCTGCTTCCCCCTCCCCAGAGCCTTAAAAACTTCTGGCCATGGCGGGTGAGTCGGCGCCTTTTTTGCGCTTTTTTTTTTTTTGCCCATAGGAACGCATTAATTATATTTCATTGCATTCCTATGGGAAACCGCGCTTCGCAAGATTTTTGCAAGACGAAATGACTCGTGGAACGAATTAATTTCGTCTTGCAAGGTACCAATGTAATCTGGTGAACTGGGTTCGCGTCTCTGCTCCTCCACATGCAGCTGCTGGGTGACCTTGGGCTAGTCACACTTCTCTGAAGTCTCTCAGCCTCACTCACCTCACAGAGTGTTTGTTGTGGGGGAGGAAGGGAAAGGAGAATGTTAGCCGCTTTGAGACGCCTTTGGGTAGTGATAAAGCGGGATATCAAATCCAAACTCATTATTATTATTATTATTATTATTATTATTATTATTATTATTATTCAGTATCACATAGGCAAAAAGCCAAGAATTACCATTACATTTCAGCAAACCGGTTTAAATTATTTCTTCTTTCTAAAAACAAAAAACCTAAATACTGTCACAAACTCAATAGGTACATCAGCTTTAACATATCAAAACCTGCATTTTTCATGTTAACCAACTTGGGTAGAAAGGCTTTTCAATGCATGGGGCTTAATAAATGCACTTAAAAGGCAACCAGATCTTCAGCTGGCAGAAATCTGCAGTGCATTCAGGTGGATTTCAACACATTTCCTTAGCACCATTCAAACACCAAACAATCAGCTCAAGGGGAACAGGTAGCTAGGCACCCTCCTCATGTTACGGATGGAAAATTAAGGCAGACAGGTTGTTGACATTAATCCACGGAGTATTCGAGCCAAAGTCTGTGCAGAGATTGGGCGACAGGAATCAGGAAAGAAAGGGGGGCTGGTGTGTTGCCGAGTGAGCGCTGTAGCCCAGATGCAAGATAATCATAGCTTTGCCATTCCTAACAGATGCTTGCTGATCAAGTCTAATTTTAAAACCTAACATCCCATGGTGGGAGCTCCAGAAGCCTGCCTCGGAATCTGTTCCATGGCAGGGTGATGTTTGTAGCCCATTTCATACAACTCTCTGTTGTCCTGCATCTTGCAATGACCAAGTTAGGCGGTAGAGATCTGCCCTCTTTTCATGCAGCTTTGGAAAACTCAGTTTTGCCACCAAAACGAAATGCAACCAACTGCTAACACATAATCTGAAGTTGTAAAATGTAGCAGCCTTGCTGAAATTAAGATGTTTGTATCTGTTCAGCGCCTTGAGCTCCCTAGAGAGAAGGCGGGGTGTATTAAGTGTTTCAAGTGTTCAAAGTATTTCACATGTGGTGGTGGTGTTATATTTTTATATCCTGCCTTTTTCCCTAATGGGACTCTAGGCGGCTTACAGCTAAAATAGAAACAGCTAAAAACATATTTTAAAAAACTATCATTCAAAAACAATGAAACCTTAGTCAAATTAAAATATATACATATAAAAGATCACATACAGATCTTTACAATAAACATGTCACAACACCAGCCCTTTCCCTAGAAGAAGTCAGTTCGCAAAAGCCTGTTGGAGCAAGAAAATATTCACCTACCACAGAAGGACAAGGTGGGAGCTAGTCTCTAGGCAGGGAGCCCCAAAGTCTGAGAGAAGCAGCCAAGAAGGTCCACTCTAGCGTTCCTGCCAAGTGTGCCTGGGAGGGGAAAGGGACTGTGGGATGGAACACTGGGGCAGACAAGTCACAACAGTTCCTAGAGTGTCCACTAACAGGAACTCACCTGGAGGGACATCTGACTACAGGTCAGTTCCTGTTCCCTCAGACATGCAAATGAGTTGGATTAGATAAGCCCCTAGCCTGCAATCACTCTCTCTCTTAGCTACTTCCTCCCTCGATGAGAACACATCTCCAGAGAATCTCTAGTTAGCATGGTTCTCACTCTAGGCCTGCAGCCAAGAGTGAGACCAAATGGAGTCTTACTTTACTAAGTAGTCTCTAGATATATATATACTTGTAACTTTTCTAAGCAAGCCTGCCTTTCTGAGATTATGCTGTAACTCAGGATGAAACTGTAAGTAAACTCTATCTTATTTTATAAACACTGTGTTGTGTATTTCTTTTAAGAGGGACAAAGGGGACCTTTGCCAGGAAATGTAATATTGAACTATAAAGTGTAATATTGTTATAGAGATTCTAGCGAATCTAACGCACATGCTTTGCTGCGCACAAAAGGGGAATGTCACTCTGCTGATATTGGAAGCTTGCTAACACAAGCTTGGATAGGATCTATCTAATAATATATCCTAATCCACATCCCTAACATTCCCATAAAGGGTTATTACGGCCCAGGACTGCGTATTTTTGTGTATTTTTGAAGGATTGCTTTGGATTGTGATTTTGAACTGAGTAGGATTTTTTCAGTTAGAACTTCCTGGTAAGCACATGGTCTATTGTTATCCAGTGTGCCTAGGGGATTAGCTACCCCTCCCCTCCCTCAGAGTTTACAGCACTGAGAACTCAGAGGCAGTGAAGATTATTTTGCATTTTGAGATATTTTTAGAGATTTTGACTTTGGAATTTTTGGGAAATTTTTGAATTTTGAGAAATTTTTAGAATTTTGAGATTCCAAGATGGCTTTTGCAGATTTTGATAGTGGAGTTAAGCCAGGATTCATGGCTCTAGATGATGACAATTATGTATTTTGGAAACAACGCCTGATTGCATTTTTAGATGCAAGGAATGTTTTGGATGCCATTGAAAAACCTATGCCTACTGGCACAACAGCGGAGGATTTAGCTAAGATAGCAAGTTGGAAACGCATGAACAGCGAGGCCAGATACATAATTTTGAGTGGACTTCGCAACAGGCATCTAACATCAGTTAATAGCAAAGATGATGCAGCTAAAATCTTAAAAGATATTGAGCGCAGGTATGGAGCATCTACTAAGAACTCCTACAGGAATTTGATGAGCAAATTAACTGCGCTGAGGATGAATTCAAGAGAAGAATTCACTGACCATATCAGCAAATTTAGTGAAATTGTTCAGAGGATTGATCTTACTACTAAAGCCCTTGATGAAGAAACAAAGGTTTCATTTTTGATAGCATCTCTAGGACCAAGCTTCAGTTCATTCAAGAGTTGCATGGATCACAAAAGGGACCTGACTTTTGAAGAACTGATTGATCAT
Organism: Zootoca vivipara; assembly: GCF_963506605.1. NCBI lineage: Eukaryota > Metazoa > Chordata > Lepidosauria > Squamata > Lacertidae > Zootoca > Zootoca vivipara. Next base: position 25,340,497 of record NC_083287.1, on the reverse strand, counting down.
TTGAGAGAGGAATGCAGAGATTACCTTGATTCTTCAGAAAGGAATACAGGGAGAAAGGACACTAATTATGCTTCCAAGCATTTTCAAAGGCCCAGACAAACGCCAAAGGAAATAATTTGCTTTAACTGCAATTTAAAAGGGCACATGGCGAAGGAATGCCGGGCACCTAGGAATAAATCCCACCCCTTTCCACCAAAAGGCGAAAAGAAGGGGGGTCGTGGGCGTGCAATGATATTGCAAGAAAGAAATGTAGCTTTCCAGAGCTGTGAAGGAAAGCGCAATAAGTGGCTTCTGGACAGTGCAGCAAGCAGCCACTTCTGTTATAAAAGGGAATATTTCAATGAAATAGACAATAATAAACAGTCTGAGATTGAAATTGCTGATGGAAATGTTATAAAGTCAATAGGTGCAGGATCTTTGAACTTGAATTTCAAAGTGAACAATGAGTCTTTTGATACTACAGTGAGTAATGTTAAGTATGCACCAAAGCTGAACTGTAATCTAATAAGTGTGTCTAGCTTGGACAAGAAAGGTTTTGAAATTATATTTAAAAATGGACAATGCAATGTGATAAAAGATGGTGAAGTGTTTATTCAAGCCAAACTAATCAATGATGTGTATGAGATTGATATTTCAGAGAATGAGTCTGCAAGGGTTGCACAACCCAGCAGAAAGGATCAACCAGATCTGGAACTCTGGCACAAAAGGCTTGGACACAGGGATACCAACCTTATCCTGAAAATGCAGAAGAAAAATCTGGTAAAAGGTCTACAGGTAAAGAATTGCAGTACACCAATGCCAAACTGTACAACTTGCATAACTGAAAAGGCAGTCAAGCCTTCCTTCCCACGTTGTACAGAGAAGAGAAGCACAAAAGTCATGGACACTGTTCATACTGACCTATGTGGTCCGCTGAATGTACCTTCCCTAGGAAACAATAAGTACATTCTGATATTTATAGATGACTTCTCAAAATATTGTGTTGGATATTTTCTAGAGGAAAAGAGTCAGACACCGGAATTGTTCAAACTGTACTTAAACATGGTGAAGAACAAATTCCAGAGAGCTCCTTCCACCTTAATTTCGGATAATGGTGGAGAGTTTTGCTCACGGCAGATGAAGGCCATCATGGCACAAGAAGGCATAGCACATGTAACTACAGTTGCTTACACGCCTCAACAGAACTCCATTGCTGAGAGAAAGTTTAGGTCCATTATGGAGATGACAAGGTGCATGTTAAAAGAGGCCAACTTGTCACAGAAGCTATGGGGTGAAGCGGCGAATACGGCGATTTATTTGCAAAACAGATTGCCTACAAAGGGTGCAGAACGCACACCATTTGAACTTTGGCACGGGAGAGTCCCAAGTCTGCAGCACATACGTGTGTTTGGAAGTGTCTGTTATTACCACGTGCCCAAAGAGCGCAGACACAAGCTTGACTCCAGAGCAAAAGCAGGTATCCTGGTTGGATATGCTCCTGGAGGAAAGGGATATAGAGTTCTAGATCCAAAGAGTGGCAGAGTAGACCCATACCATGTGGTTCATTTTGATGAACTAGGAAAGTTTGATACAAAGAACACTGTTATTGACTGTTCTAGAGAGTCACCAGATGAAGAGTTTATAAGTTTTCCTTTAGCACAAGGAACTAATATACCTTCTAGTGTCACAACACCCCCTACAGGCGACACCCCAGAAGACGCAGAGGTCCAGACCCCTGGCGGCACCAGAGACGAAGAGGAGGAGCTGTACGTGGACATGCCAGCGTTGGAGGAGGATGAGGATGCTGATGCGGTTGCACAACCAGAGGTCAGATGCTCATCCAGAACCAACAAGGGCGTTCCGCCACTACGACTGTCCTACTTTGCAGGGTCGGCGTCTCCACCAGAACCTTCCACTTGGGAAGAGGTAGAGCAGATGCCAGCCACCGAAGCCAGTCTCTGGAGGAAAGCCGCGCAGGAGGAGATTGACGCACTGCACAAGAACAAGACCTGGACACTCACAGAATTACCTGCTGGTAAGAAAGCAATTGGGAGCAAATGGGTGTTCAAGGTTAAAAGGGGTTCAGAAGGGGAGGTGCAACGTTACAAAGCAAGACTAGTGGCACAAGGTTTTTCACAGCAATATGGCCACGACTATGACCAAGTCTTTGCACCGACAGTGAGATACAGTAGCGTAAGATTACTTTTAAGCATCGCAGCATCTAAAGGGATGGAGGTGAAACACATCGATATAGCTACTGCGTTTTTGCATGGGGAAATTTCTGAGGAAATTTACATGAAGCAGCCTAAAGGTTTTATAAAGCCAAATGAGGCACATTTGGTTTGCAAGCTTCAAAAGGGACTGTATGGTTTAAAACAAGCAGCCAGAGCCTGGAACTTGAAATTGCATGGAATGCTGGTGAAACTTGGGTACAAGCAAGATGAAGCTGACAAGTGTTTGTACACTAAGCAGAGTAATGGACAATTTTCTTATATTCTTGCCTTCGTTGACGACCTTTTAATCGCAACGTCAAATGACAGGGATTATAAAAATGTAGTCCAGCACCTCAACAAGGAAGTGCAAGTGAAGGAATTAGGACCAGTTGAGTATTACCTCGGGATTCAAGTGGAAAGAGAACAGGATGGTTCATTTCTACTTAATCAGAAGCAAAAGATAATTGAACTGTTGGAGAGTATGCAATTGCAGGATGCAAAACCCGTCGACACCCCGATGGCTACAGACTTCTTAAAGAACCAAGAGGATTCGAAGCTGCTGCCAAACAACACCGAGTATCGTTCAGCAATTGGTAAACTTTTGTATTTAGTTACCACATGCAGACCTGATTTAGCCAATGCAGTAGGGATTCTCAGCAGGAAAGTGAGTAGTCCCACTGAGCATGATTGGGTTGGTGTGAAGAGGGTGGTTCGATATCTTAAGGGTACAATGGATTGTAAATTAAAGTTACCAGCTGTCAGTGACCCTAAGCTCATTGGGTACACTGATGCTGACTGGGCGGGTGATAATTCTGATTATAAATCCACAAGCGGGCATGTTTTTATGTATGGGGGCGGAGCTATCACATGGGGCAGTTATAAACAGAAATGTATAGCTTTATCGTCTACAGAATCGGAATATGTTGCGGCTACAGAAGCGTGCAGAGAGATTTCCTGGCTGGACCAACTCCTAACAGACTTTGGCGTGGAGAGAAAGGAACCTATAAGCCTGCTGGAGGACAACCAAAGCTGTCTAAAGCTGGCGCAGAATGAGAAGTTCCTAGCACGCTCAAAACACATTGGGGTCAGGTACCACTACGTTCGCCAGATGATACAAGATGGACTTGTCGAACTGTCGTACTGCTGCACATCGGAGATGACAGCAGACATTCTAACAAAACCCCTGCCAAGACAGAGTTTCCAGAACCTGCGTGTCAAGCTGGGACTCTTGGGTGGTTGAATAAAGTTGCTTATGTTTTGTTTTGTATGTAATGAATGTTGTGAATTGCCTGAGAAGGGGTTTGTGGGATGGAACACTGGGGCAGACAAGTCACAACAGTTCCTAGAGTGTCCACTAACAGGAACTCACCTGGAGGGACATCTGACTACAGGTCAGTTCCTGTTCCCTCAGACATGCAAATGAGTTGGATTAGATAAGCCCCTAGCCTGCAATCACTCTCTCTCTTAGCTACTTCCTCCCTCGATGAGAACACATCTCCAGAGAATCTCTAGTTAGCATGGTTCTCACTCTAGGCCTGCAGCCAAGAGTGAGACCAAATGGAGTCTTACTTTACTAAGTAGTCTCTAGATATATATATACTTGTAACTTTTCTAAGCAAGCCTGCCTTTCTGAGATTATGCTGTAACTCAGGATGAAACTGTAAGTAAACTCTATCTTATTTTATAAACACTGTGTTGTGTATTTCTTTTAAGAGGGACAAAGGGGACCTTTGCCAGGAAATGTAATATTGAACTATAAAGTGTAATATTGTTATAGAGATTCTAGCGAATCTAACGCACATGCTTTGCTGCGCACAAAAGGGGAATGTCACTCTGCTGATATTGGAAGCTTGCTAACACAAGCTTGGATAGGATCTATCTAATAATATATCCTAATCCACATCCCTAACATTCCCATAGGGACCAAGAGAAGCGCCCCCTCTGAACCTCTCAGAGCCCAGGAAAGTTTGTATGAGGAAATACAGTCTTTCATGTTTTCACTCTTAACAGAGGCAGGCAGAATTGAGACTAGGATGCATGGTGGATCTCTAAGTGGGGGAGAACCATAGCTCAGTTGCAAAGCATCTGCCTTGCATGAAGGAGACCCCAGGTTCAATTCCTGACGTCTCCAGGAAAGGTTGCAAGACAACCTTGTCTGAAACCCTGGAAAGCAGCTACATGGTTTGTTGTTAACAATCTAGGTGAACCGATCACCTGACTCAGTATAAGGCGGCTTCTTCTGTTCCTATGGTGAGGAGACCTATAAAGATCCTGTGTTGCAATTCCCAGATGAACCAACCTGGACTCTGCGATCATCATCTGAGGGCCCTTCTTTGTGTATCTCCTCCATGAGGTCCAGAGGATGGCAACACCAGCAGGGCTGTCTCAAGCATGTCAGGTGCCCTGGCGCCATGGTGCGGAGATCGCTCTGGTGCCCCCGCCCTATTGGGCGGGCGCAGCACGGCTTCCGCACGCCTTTGCCACTTGGCGCTCCCCTGCCAGCCCTGCACCACCCAGCCTACCACTAGAGCCGGCCCTGAACACCAGAATGGGCCTTTTCTGTGGTGGCTCCCCATTTGTGGAATGCTCTCCCCAGGGAGGTTTGCCCGGTGCCTTCATTACATATCTTTAGACACCAGGTGAAAATATTCCTCTTCAACCAGGTGTTCTGTGGCCTTTTAAATGTTTGTGGGATGGGGTTGTTGATTTGAATTTGTTTTGTTTTGTTTAATTATTCTGTATTTTGTATTCTCATTTTGCATTCTTCTGTTCTGACCTTCCCTAGCATCTTCAGTTGAAAGGTGGTATAAAACCCTTTATCTACAGCTGGAGAAAATCCCTCTTAATTATCTACAACAGCGAAAAGTGCCTCTTCCACACTAGATGCAGCAGGCCTGTCCTTTTTGCTTTTCTTTGCTATTGCATCATCTGGCCGCCCTAACTCTGATCCTTAGCATCTTTTCTCTGAAGTAGGTCTACTGATTCCAGTTAAGTTTGCATAACAGTGCAGTTTGTAAGACTGTGTTTTATTTTGGGAGGTGTCACTCCTGGGTGGTGGTAGTGTGGGACAGAAAGTGAATGAGAACCTATTGAAGCCAGTGAGATGTGCCTTTTTTAATACCCAAGGCTGCAATCCTAACTCCATTTACCTGGGAGTAAGCAGCATTGGGTTCAATAGGGCATACTTCTGAGTAGCTATGGTTCAGACTGCACAGTAAAATCTAGCCCCCTTTGATCTAGCCCCACTACTCTGCCTACAGGTAACTGCATACTAACGGACAACTGTTTGCCACCTTTATCCGGTCCTTTGCTTTCAGACCATCAGAGCAAGGAGGTCATGATGCCTCACCCACAACACCTATAATCTTCTTGATTAAACTCATCCCTGGAAGTTGTGAAGCAAGAATGCTCAGGGGACACCCTGAGCAGCTGCAGAGTGCTTTTCCCTCCCCGCTGGGCAATGGTGGCGACAGGAAGCGCCGGCTTTTATCATTTCAAAAGGAGAGCGCCTGTTTCTTCTGTGCCCCAGCTTTGCTTGCTACAAACCTGAGATGATTTTGCACAGGGCACAATAGTTGCAGTGAAGGGTCAGTGCAGTGTCATTCAGAGGGCGCCCCAGAAATGGACACTTTGCTTCATCTCCCATTTACTCTGGGAGCACAGCCCTCTGACCTCTGCCACGGCCAGGGGACCAAGGACCACTGAATGGGTGTGTGGGTGTGAAATGCAAACAGCAGATCCACCCAGCCTCATCCATCAACCCCATATGCTGCTGTTTCCGTCCTTGCTCCCTCCTTCCGGTCCATTCCTTTTTTCTTTTCTTTGTTCTATTGTGCAGCAACAATTTGTTTTCAACAAATAAAAAAAATCTGTACACTGCTTTAAAATAATACATGCTTTTTATTAATTGTAATATTCATATAATGATGATGTTGTTTACATCCCACCTTTTCTCTAAGTTGGCAACTTGTGCATAGTTCTTCCTCTCCCCATTTTATCCTCACGACAACCCTTTCAGGTAGGTTAGGGTGAAAGGCAGTGACTGGCCCAAGTTCACCCAGTGAGCTTCATGATTATGATGTCTACTCAGAATTAAATTCTCGAGTACAATGGGACCTTCTCCTAGCAGGTAAGTGCATATAAGGCTTGCAGGCTTAGACTGCAAATAACCCCCTCCATATCATATCATATCATATCATATCATCACTGTTATGAACAGCAAGACAGGGTGTCTCAAATCAGCAACATCTTTTTCTCAATCAGCTTTCATTTATTTTCCTTTGCTTTACACCCAGTCGGCAGGAGAGTTCTGATGAACTCCGAAGCTTGCACACTAAATAATTCAGACTTTGGAATACAGTACTTACAGAAAAGTACTTCCAAAAGCTCCGATGAACAAACCAATATCTGAAACACAAAGTGGATGATGCTGAAAACAGCATCTGGATTCTGCAACCTGTATTTTTGCAGGTTAAAAGAAGACACAGAGAAAGAGAAATCAGTAGAGGCTTTGATTGCAGAATGGCTGGCTTCTACATTGGATCTGGAGGCATCCTCGGGGGGGGGGGGGGCACCTGGAGGGAAGTTCATAGAGTCAAGTTTTACTTGAGAGCAACACCTGGCACCCCACAGGTAGAACTGTAAAATGTATGCATTATTAAGTACAAGGAGCTCATTCTAAAACAAAACAGAATTAAAACTGCAATCACATTTCGGCATCTTACATGCCATATACTGAAACATGTTTCCTGCCTCCAAAGAATTCTGGGAACTATAGTTTAAGGTGCTGAGAATTATAGCTCTATGAAGGGTAAATTACGATTCTCAGGATTCTTTGTCGGGGAGGGGCTGCGTGTATAAGATGTATGCAGCGGTTCTCTAATACCTGTATTTGGAAACACCTCAGGTATGACAAGACCTGAAGAACTGCCTTGCAATAAGCAGGAATATAACCGGGGATACCCCTTTTACAGTGACTTGTTCCTCCTGTCCGCAAGAGATATGGATGAGAAAGGAGAACTTGGAATTCTCTTAAGGAGTGTGTAAGTCAAGCAGCCTACATGAGACGCATCAGATGGCGGCGACACAGAAAGAAAATATGGTACATCTAGATGGAACCAAGTACAAATGAAAAAGAACTGGTGAATCAGGGCAAAAGGAGAATATGCCACCTTTGGGTTGAGACCTAAAGGACCCTGTGAATAGTTAACATTTTGTAACCAACCTCCTCTCATAGGTTTTGGTACCCAAATATGGGACATCATCAAAGACCTGTGTATTATTTCTCAGGCTGGGCGAGAGATGTGGAATTCATGTTCCCACACCTAAAGTATGACAAATGGCTCATTCTCCAATTTAGGGAATTTAGGGGACCAATATTTACTCAATGTTCTAAGCCATACCTTCACCCACATATGGATTCTGGGGCCATAAGAAATAAAAACTTTATTAAAAGCAAGCAATGAAAACCAAAACAAGCCAGAAACTATTCAACCACATAAAACAATGCAGTGTGTGTTTTTTAGTCTGAGCAAATGAAAACATATTCATTTGAGAAAACTTCTGCACCAGGGATGTTTTGTTCTTGTTTAAGTGATTAGGGATCTTAAGAGGGAGGCACACTCACTTCTGACATTTAACAGGAGAGCACATAAAAATACTAGCATCATTGTGCTTCAATTAAGCTGCCATCCTATAATCACTTACCTGGGAGTAAGCTTCATTGAACTCATTGGGATTTACGTTTGAATAGGTATGCATAGGATTGTTCTGCAAATGTTAAAAAAAACGAGGCTACTGTTGTTGTCTTTTTAGTGCCAAAAGCTTTAACCATTGATAAAACTATAGAGAACTACACAGGTATTGGAGCAGCAGCCAGGATTGTTATGTGGGATGGTGGGATGTTCTTTAACGCCTCTTGCTTTGCAACTCAGTATGCTTCACCAGAATATCTCTAAAACCAGAGGTATAGCCATAGCATTTGGTAATAATACAATACTTGCATGTGCCGTGGAGGCTAATGATGACAACAGGAGGTACATCTTAGTTAAAGCGAAATTATATCATGACCTGGTGGTGCCCACCCACAATTAAATCATAATTATATTACGAGCTGGCGGTGATCTCTCTACGCCCCTAGTTAAAAGTAGGCTAAAGCTTCAAAACAAGTCTTTACACAATTGGGAAGGACAGGCCAATGTTAAAGGGTTAAACTGCAATCCTATTACATGGGATTAAGCCCCATGAAACTTAATAGGACTTACTTCTGAGTAGACATGTGTAGAATTTCACTGAAAGCCACTCAGATGGAACATCCACATTCATACACTAAACAAATTATTTATAATCTAAGACCAGAGGTATGGCGGAGCTTAAACTCATGATTGGAGACCATGCATATTATTTGAGCAGAGATAAATCTCACTCTTTGTGTGATTTTATCCTAACCCCACAAGGTGGATGCTGGCATCTGTACATGATCTGTGGAGGTGCAAGCTTGCAGCTGAGCAGCCATTGAGGCAAATCAACAGATGGAGGCTGTTTAGCAGAGAGTTGAGGAAAACACTGATGGAAGGCAGGATACTCTTTTAAAGAGAACATGTCACATCCATCAGCAACAGTTATATGTGATCCCTTCAAAACTTAGCAGAGGTCACTTGTTTGTCCTTGCCTCAGATGTGAAAAGAAAGAGAGGCACAATGGCAAGTCCTTGTATTGCAATTTCTAAAGTGGAACAGGTGTAGAAAATGCTACCAATTACTAGAAAATCAGTAGAAACCCTGGAAACAAAGAAAATGGGGGGGAAGCCACCTATATTTTACACAAAACAATCCTATTCTGAATACAGAAAAAGATATGTATTTTTTATAAAACAAAAACAAAAACCAAAGAAATCCAAGCAACAGCATCATCACGGGCCCACAATTAAGAATACAAATGACATAGCAACTGCTTTTGCAAAATATACAAGACTTTCTATCAATCAAATTTCCCAAAAGAGGTAGATGCCTCTGCTGTGCTGCAGAGATGTGGAATGCCCAAAATAGAGGCAGTGCGTAAACAGGTGCCAGAACAACACAGCAAGTCCAGAGATCTAAAAAGTGAAAAATGGAAATGTTTCTGGAACAGACTGTCTTCCTGCTGAGTTCTGTAAACATTTTAGTGGCAAGTTTCTAGCTCCTCCTGTGCTGGATGCCTTAAGTGGTGTGCCTTCAATTGGGCAAACACCAGATTTTCTTTTGAAATAATTTTAATGCTGCTATTCAAAAGCAATGCAAGGAATTCTCTCTGCCACAAGTATTCTGACCTATATCCTTTAATAACCAATGTTTGTTTTTACATCTATCCTAGCAGATAAACGTTAATATTTTTCTGGAACCTAAATTAAAATTGATTCTGATAAGGTGACATTTCAGTTTTTTCAAAAAAGGCTCTTCCTAAGTTTTCCATAGATTACAAGAATCCTGCTGTTTCTCCAGTTTCTTGCCGCTGACAAGGCCTTTGACAGTTTGGAATGGCCCTTTTTGAAACAACTGTTTAAAAGTATTAACTTTGAATCTAATTTATGTAGAATGGTAAATGTCTTGCATTCTACAGCACAATATTGTGCGGCAATAAATGGTGCTATGCCAGCCGGCTTCCCACTAACTAGGCAAGAGTGGCATAAAATACGATTATACGCAGATGACCTCCTTCTTTTGACAATTCTTCCAGTGTTTGGTTCCTTTGGCTCCATCTCAGTATTCAAAAATAAACTGACAAATCGGAGGTTCTCATGATGTTATCTCTCTCTATTGGAATTGTGGGGTATGTATTTCCCTTTAAATGCATCACCTCAGTGAAATAGTTTGGAGTAAATATAATTACTCAATTGTCACAGTTGTATCAAACCACCTTTGCAACACCCTTGAAAAATGCACTGAATGATTTGGCACAATTCCCAGTTTGGGTGGATAGCATGACTTAATATGAGGGTTGTATCATTATTTCCTATATTTATTTAAAACAGTCCCCATATATATTCCAGAAAAACCACTGGAGAAAAGGCCAAATGATTTCCCAAAGTAGGGCTTCCTTAACCATGATATGTTTCACTCAGGTGGCCTGCGACCCCTCCATCACATTACAATATTCATATTGATTTTCAGAGAGTTTGAGATCCACTGTTCTAAATTTTATCTAGAGCGGGGAAAAGGCATTGGGTACAAGCTCAAACATTATACTGTATAGAAAAACAAAATTATTAGGGGAACAGCAATCTCAAATCTTCTTTACAATGTTGTTTCCTCCTGGTGGGTGCAAATGATAAAATGGACTCAAACTGATCAATACACACACCACTTATTATATGGTTGTTTTATGGACTGCAACACATACCTGTTGCTCCTAATAAACACCTGGTGGTAGCTACTATGCTTAAGGTACGGCATGCCAAAGTATAGCATCTCTTTCTAGGTACAGCAATCACCATTAGCCTAGTTTGTACTGCACAAATTTCAGCACAATTTTTCTTTCAACCAATTTTCACCCTGGATTCTAATGGATCTTAAATGCTTTCTAAACATATAACCTAATCAGAATTTGATACCTTATGACAGGCTACAACCATCATCACCAAAGACCCCCTCAGCCATGGCTAGAATATTTGCAAAGTTCCATGCAGAAAGAATGATTTGTTATGCCCCCAAATTACAAGACCACTAACCTTATTTGAATGCTTGTTTCAAGAAGCTAACTCATTGGATTGGGGGCTGGTTTCACAGATATATGTCAGGTTGCAGTTCAGGAACAATAAAACAATTTGCAAGTTCAAACTGTGGAGTGGGGTGGGGTGGAATGCTAGCTATAAACTGCAAAAGAAGATTGAAGGATACTATGGTCCAGCAATGCTTTAGGGTTATATTAATGATGAAGGTATAAAACATAACAAATCATTAATTAATTAATTAATTAACTAACTACGGCCTGGTTAGCAATAGAACAAAAATGGAAATCTGTCTATACACCTACAAGAGGGGACTGGGCTTTTTAGAAAAAAAAATATTTTTTAACAATGGACAAATTAATGCAATTAATTAATTCAGAAGGCCGAATCTCGTCATTTTAGGGGAAAATACATTTAAGCTTTAATGCAATTATTGTTATAGTATGTACATTTTGCATTGCATTTCCTCCATTCAGAATCTCCCTGCTTACACACACACTCTCTCTCACACACACACTCTCTCACACACCGCCGCGACCGCTCCATACACCTGGCCTGGCAATCTAGTATAACACTTCACGCATCTGATGAACCAGACTAGCCCTCGAAAGCTTTTGCCAAAATAAATTTGTTGATCTCTTAACAGGCTGCTACTGCCGTCGCCCACAGTTGCTTCACTTCCTTCGCGAGGTGGCGCTGTTTCCCCGCGCAAAGGAAAGAGAGGCTGTGCGTTGGATTTGGGGCGATCTGTTGCTCTGTCTGGCCCATAGCTGCCAAGTTATCCCTTTTTTTAAGGGATTTTCCCTTATGCTGAATAGGCTTCCTCGCGAGAAAAGGGAAAACTTGGCAGCTATGGTCTGGCCGTGGACGCAATTTGGCAGTTCAGAAAGACGAGGAGAATGAAAGATGCTAGCACTGCTGCAGATCGGCCAGCACAACAGCCCCCTCGGTCTCGTTCCTTGCAATGCATCGGCCCGCACAGCGGAGCCGGAGGTGATTGCTTGTCTGTCTGTCTGCCTGCCTGCCTGCCTTTCTCCTTTGCGCAGTCACAGGCAAGAGGATTTTGCAAATTGCAGCTCCCACAACAACAAGGGACAGACACCCTTATAGATTCGGCCTGGAGTTCTCATAATGATGACCCATCGGAGGTCTCCCGCCCAGCAAAAGAAAGTATTTAGCTGCGTTTGCAAGAATTCTCTTGAGTGGATCGGTAGCCCACGTTGGTGCAGTTGTCTAGCCATGATGGCCTCTTAAGGATTCAGCCAAAAATAAACGCTTCCTTGGCCTCCCTCAAAGGGACAGCCGTCGAAAACAGATGCATGCCCTCAAAGGAGCCCCGAGTCAGTGGAGTTGACTCTGGGCATCGACATCCGAAGAGGGTGCTTCTATAAGCATCCCACTGTCTTGGGTGTAGCCAAGATTTATTGGGGGGGACAGGACAGGACACCCATCTGTCACCATCCTCTGTTTGGCTGTCTAGCAGATTCGGGGTGAAGTGTCTCAACAGCAGTTGTTTTAAATTACTTTCTCTTGACCCCAAATGCTCAAGGGGGGAAAATCTGTCAAAATCTTTCTACAATTTCTACTTTTAGTTAAGTATGCTTTATTTATTTACTTGATTTAGGGAGGCAACTGTCGTCCCCCCGTTCCCCCCTGGCTATGCCCATGCCCCCACGATCAGGGCCTCCCGAGCCATCAGCCGCGCCAGGGCAGCGGGGGTAGCAGCTAGGCGACCCCATGTCATTCCTTTGAGAGGAAGGAAGATAACAATTGAAGTCAAAGTTGACCGAACAGGAGGCATTACACCTTTAGGGGGCTGCCAGGAAGACCCCTGCGAGACCCTCCATCCGGATCAGCACTGTAAACCTCTTAGATGTTTGGATAATTGAGCGATGTGTAGATTTTAAAACAAAGCAACAAACAAGGTCGAGAAGGGCACTGTTTGGTTTCTAATTGGGAATGTATTTTGCTCCCCAAAATGTTTGTGCTCAGATGTCTCAAGCCTCGCTGAGTTTAATGCGGACTTAACTTCTGGTTGAGTCTGTTGAGGGTCTCGGACCCGTTTGCAACCAAAGCAGAGTCTAGTTTTAAAAGTAATTCGGGCACCAAGAGAAGCAGCACTATTTCTTTCCACCAACTCAGATGGCTTTAAAAGAGGCTTGGACAAATTCATGGAGGGCTATCGCAGGCTTCTGGCCGCGATACACAACCATTGGTGCTACTTGGGTTTCCCATGTCACCTCCAAACTGAAAACGTGGCCGCGACCTTCCCTGTTTCTACTGTATCACAAATTTAAACGAAGCTGGGGAGCAACTGAACAGCGTTAAACCAAAGGACGGATTTAAGGCTCTTTGAAAGAACAAGGCTGCAACCCTAACCCTGTTTACCAGGGAGTAAGCCGCGTCGGATCAATAGAACTTACTTCTGAGTAGACATGGTTAGGGCTGTTGGCTAACAGCGCAATCCTATGCACGTTTGCCTGGCGGTAAATTTCATTGGACCCTATGCATATACATATACTGTATAGGATTGCACCGGAAACGCTCGATTGTGGCATAAGCTTTTGTGGACTAGATCTGTCTAGTATATGACCCGCTTCCTTTTAAATGGAAGGAGGCAATCCTCATAGTGCAACTTGACTGCGGAGCAAATCCCATTTAACTCGGCCGGCGGCATGAGAGGATCTCCCCTGGAAATGCCCCCGGGGCTGGAACTTGCGCATCGGAGGACATAAACCCAGGATAGGAAGAGGAGAGCGCAAGGGCAAGCACAAGCAACCGGGAAGCAAATCCACAAGAATTCAAGCAAACTACGTAGGGGAGCAACCCATCCAGAAGTCAAGGGCAGCGCTCCTTTCTATTAGGATGAAGCAAAGACAGAGCCAAGATCGCCAGACAAATTCACACGGCGCAAGCCCGATGCGTGTCCTCAAGGCAGCTTCCAGTTTAGGATGGCAGCCTTAGTCCCGAAGCTTATCCTTCTCCCAATAACACCAAAAGGACCAACTAAACCTGCTGCCTGGTGTAAGATTATTACAACTGTATCCACTATTTCCCCCAAGGATCTCTTCTTATTCCCGCAACAACACCCCTGCGCTGTAGGTAGATGAGACTAAGAGAAAGAGAGAGAGACGCCCACGATGAATGACTAAGCAGAGATTTGTATCCTGGTCCTTCTCCGACCCTTCCCGCTATTACACAGCGCTACACCAGCTCTAAAACGCGGTTAAGAATTTCAAAGCCCCTAATCCGCAAGGAGTCCTGTGCCCCACCGGCCCGGGGCAGAGGGACCAGCGAGCCTTTTCCTTTGGAAAGGGGAAGGGAAGCGGCTGAGGATGGCTGCAGTGTTGTTTTGGAAACCCAGGGCGCCGGCTGCCTCTAGAAGAGGTTTTGTCCCCGGAGGTGGGTCTTTTACGCAACCTGGGAATCTCGAAAGCTCCCGGCGCGTCTCCTTTCCCTTTCCAAGAAAAGCAATTGGAACAAGCCAGTGGGCGATTGGTAGCGTCCCCACTACCCCGCTACCTAGTCCCTCAGCTATTCTACCCTCTAGCCAAGAGGCTGGAGGGTTTAAGTGACTCAACTTTGGGAGCGATTGGAGAGTATGAAATGAAAGAGGTGGTCGATCCTTTACTGCCTGGAATGGGGGAGAGATGGGGAGGAAGGGGGGAGATCCATATTTAGCCAGGCGTACCTCCCTCTTTTTGTATTCCGAGTTAAAGGGACCAGAAAAGCGGGCAAGTCTATTCACGCAGCAATAATGTTATTCGCCCTTCCACATTTCAAGAGTTGTGCTCGGCTTTAAAGTGATTCACACCCTCATTCTATCCTCATTTACTCGGAATGAAGGCCAGAGAGACCTGCTTCCAAGGCTGAAATCCTAACATGCTATCTTGCGCCGTAACACACGTCTGGTGTTCAGGATCAGGTTAGGTTAGAAGGCTTATGAAGAGTGCAGCTCAGCCCCACTGAAGTCTGTGGGGCCAAATAGTCTGCTTCCCTAACTGGGCCTGGCCTGGTGGGGTCTAGTACCGGTAGTTAGGAGGGTTGAAGTTACAAAGTCGCTTTGCAAAGGCGGTATCTCCACGCAAAACCGCACAGGCTGTAACTGACAGCCCGCTGGTGCCCACTGCGCGTTTTTCCCTCTGCAATGGTCCCCTCACCCGCTCACCCCGAGGAAACGCGGTTCTGTTCCTCAGTCTTCCACAAAAATATCCCAAACGGAGCCCTGACAGGAGAGATCCTCTCTCCCGCGCGCGCACCTACTTCAGCAGCAGCAACTTTGGAGAGCAGGGAACCTTTCAGTGGGTCAAAGAGCAAACGAGAAGTACCGTAATCATTTGAAGGCACTTGGGGGACGGGTTGATGGAGACCCGATTGACCTCGGGGTCGAGCTGGCCTCTGCGTTAGGAGAGGGGCGGGTTGGGGTGGCTGGGTGTGAGGCTGAGAAAGAGACACCACCACACCAACCTGGATGCTTCCTACTTTGGAGCAAACATAACCTTCCTAGTTTCGACTGAGGCACACACGCAAACACACACACACACGGAGAGGGAGAGAGAGAGAGAGAGAGAGAGAGAGAGAGAGAGAGAGAGAGAGAGAGAGCGCGTTTACTCCAGTGCCTCTTAAAAGGTAAAGGTACAGGGCCCCTGACAGTTAAGTCCAGCCTCTTACTGCTTGCTTACTCGGGAGCTAGAAATGACCGCAGAGATCCTGAACAGCCCCGACTGAAAACACTGGCGCATCTTAAGAAGCGAGGAGAAAAGGTGGCTGCCACCTGCTCCAACTGCAAACCTTACCGCGCTACCGTTTGTGGTTTTCGTAACTTTATCCTTTTAGAAGGAAAACTGTGACCCAATGGAGAGACAAGCATGACAACAGGCTCCTCTGTTAGATAGAAGGGAAAGGTTTTGGAGGATTTTTTGGGGGGGGGGACACAAATCAAAACCCTTGCTCTGCAGGCCACCAAACATTGCTTCCAAATTTTGATGTGGAAACCTGAATGAGAACAAGATTAAGAATAGCAATCCTCTTCCCCAAGGATTGGCAGAGGAGGGTGCGCGATAGTTTTGCAGCTCTCGGCCCCACAGCCCCATATAGTTTTGCCATTGCCTATTTCCTGCAGCCTCAATCCCAAACTTTCTGTTTTCGCCTATCCAGTTTGGAAGGGAGGCAACACCCAGCAAGATCCATTGCCAGAAAAATAACGCGCTCAGGATTTCCGGGTGGCAGTAGCGGAGGCAAACAAAACAGACTCACGTATGGGCGTAGCCGCGGGGAGCTGCCCCCCAGAATAAATAAAAAAATACTTAGGTAACTAAGGTTATCCCCCCCCAAAAAAAAATGCTGGCTACGTCCATGGACTCACGCAACAAGCACCATGGTTCCTCCAAATGTAACCTCGTGGGGCTTCTCACCTCGTTTTTCTATTGCTCTCTTTATTGCCATAGCTGCCAAGTTTTCCCTTTTCTCGCGAGGAAGCCTATTCAGCATAAGGGAAAATCCCTTAAAAAAAGGGATAACTTGGCAGCTATGCTTTATTGCTCAGGAAACTAGCCCTACGCCAAATCCTAAACACATTCATTTAGAACTAAATCGGCACACACTTGTTGGAAGTGGCACTGGAATTAATGGTCTGACTTTTGAATAAATGTCCTTAGGATCGGGTTGTTCGTTCCAAGGGGATACTTGTCTCTTTTTCTTAGAGTGGTGAAGATCGGGGTGCTAGGACCGCTCTCATGACAGCCTTAGACAATAAATAGCCAAGTGAGCTAGATCAACAGTTAGTGAGTGCTCCTTCTGGACTTAAAGCTTCATGCTGATCAAGCACAAGGGCTCTTTGGGAAAAGGAAGCCTCCCATTGTCAGAGCAGTTAATTGTTCACTTGCAGCCCCGGGAAGAATTTCCTTCCCAACGCTCCGATCCTAAGCTTCTTTACACGGGAAGTGGGTTCTGCTGGACTCGGATCCAGATGCCAGTCAGCAAAGCCCATGGTCAGAGTACTGTAACAGTATTTAACGATATAGTATCACTTCCTTTGCACAAATTGCAGAACTTTGCATTTTAAAAAAAGACAGACAGAAAGACACTCGTCACTCTACCGTTGCTTTCGTTTTCCACTAAAAGGAAACACAAGACGTGTCTGTATGTGTATACACATAGTATACACACAGAGCTAGCCACTTGAATGCCTTCACAATATTTTCCAAATCGTGCCCCCCCCTCAATCAAATCTGGTGATGAGCAATAGAGGTTAATACAATCTGAATGTATTTCACAAACGAGTACATTCTTAAAGTATAATTTGAATACCAAAGTGCTCATTCATCAGCAATTATTATTCACAGCAATTGTTATATTTTCCCCTCCTTAACACAACATCCGCAAGATTTCCGACACCCCTGACTAAACAGTCCTACTTAGAAGTAAACTCAGTTGCTGTCAATAGGACTTTCCCTGGTGTCTACTTTCAATGAGGTCTCCATGGAAATGTTAACCAACGAGGTTAGAGAGTATATATGCTTTCAAGGGGGATATCAGCCAGAAGAGGGAATTCCAAGATGAATTTGAAGATGCCACCTTTTTATCTTTAGAAAGAAATTAACTAACCTAACAACAATTATTTTATCTGGTGTTTATTAATTCCATTTAAAATCTTACAGATAAAAATCAATTACATTTCATGCATTTAAAATGCAAATTTAAAGTGTTCCAGCGAAAGGCTTTTTTTCCATTTCAATGTGAAATATCCAAACTTATTTCAACATTACAATGAGACTATTTGTTTGCAGGGTTTGCAAACTTCAAAGTAGCATCAGGAGTGTTTTAGTAACATTCACCATTATTATTTTCAGGAAATACACATAGGCCATCATTAGTCAGTTTCACTTGGACAGTTTATTTAATACATGGGTCTGGGTGCGCCCACTGTTTTGAAATATAGGAGAACTCTCACTTAAACTATACCTGAACTGCCAGCAAATGCAAATAAGTACATGCTCCATTAAATTAAATGTCATTCAACATTTATCAAATATTGTTTGCTTAATTACAGTCTTACGCCTATCTAAATTAATATTCAAGCAAAAACTATATCCTGAAGTGCAATTTGCTGCACACTTCAAGGGACAAGTTAAAAATGCAGTTAATTAGGACTGCAACAATAATGTTTTAATATTTTCTTGTGACCAAAAAGAGGAGGGGGGAAGAAGGGGGGAAGCTCAAGTGTACTTTAATATATTTTCAAATATTTACTGGAAGTAATATACAAGAAAAATACTATACAAAATCGTCTCCTGGACAACTGCATCTCACACCGATACATTGGTGGAGTTATATTTGTTAGCTATTTTACAACGAATCCGTTGTACAAACCATTAGGTTTAGAATTATTTTACAAATATTTGTCCCTATGACCCCCCCCTCTTTTTTTGGCATTCAAACTACAGGCTCGCTGAAAAGCAAGGGTACTTTTTAAATTATTTAAATCAGAAAAATAATGCTACAAATAATAATTTTATTCCTAGGTGCATCTAGAGTACTGCATGAATATAGATGCTGAAACTTTGAAATCAGAGGGCTGTCACGCTGGTACAATTTTTTAAACATGGGAGAAACTTTTAAGAAAATAAAGTTACTGAAAATTAGGTTATATCTCTCTATCTTTTAAGAGAAAAATCATCAGAAAAGATCTGAAGTCAAACACATTTTGAATTATGGGCACAATCCAGCCACAATTAAACAATTTAAAGTCATTTGATTTCAATGGGATAGAATTAATCAAGAGTTTAGCCACTGAGACCAACTGGACATAAAATTTGTCTGGATTATACTCAAGGTTTCCAAGAACAAATGTAAATGTTTGTGTTCAAAAGTGTTGGATTTGCCAGAGTAATTACACTTTCTCCAAGAAGCATTTTTTTTAAAAGAAAAAAAGACTAAACATGATTTAGGCTGTGATCAATTAAGGCAGAGAACTTAGATTTATAGCCCAATCCATAATTCACTTAAATTAGTGGGGTTTACACTGATACAGTCCAATTGAACGAAATGAGTGCAGCCCAACCCTATGCATGTTTTCTTCAGAAGTAAGATCCACTCTGCTCAATGGATATTACTCCCATAAGCATGCATAGGATTGTAGCTTAAGGCAACTTAATTCAGTTTTACTTACTTCTGTGCAAACATATATGGGATTGAGTTGTAAAGTTGAAACCCTAAGGACACCAAGAAGTCACTTATTTCAGAGCTATTGTTTTAAGATTGGATGCCAGCGAAATCTGCTGAAATTCAGGATTTTTCCTTTGGCTGTAAATCTCACGGGCTTCAAAGGGGATATCACTCAAAACACTCCTTTACTTGGAAGAAAGTTTAATTGACTCCCATTGAATGTAACGCCCCACCCCCAAACCTCAGGTAAAGGATCACAGACTAGCCTTGAACTAGCCTCCGAAGCAGTTAACTTGGAATTGCTGTAAAATAAGTACTGTACCCACTTCATTCCAATTCGGAATACTCTGGCGTAAGTGATTTGCGAATGGGGCTGGTTAGTGATCACACCTACATGCACACTCACAGATCCACAAACACAAATGCTTCAGGCTTCACCCTTTTACTCCAGAGTAATCCCACCAGCTTCAACGGGCAGCATTCTAGCGAGCTGACGACCGCAGTTCAATGCAAAGTTGAAGAGAAGTTTAGGAGTGGTCCGAAATAATAAGGTTTTTTTTAAATTAAAAAAGCTTCCCATAGTGTGTGTGTGTGTGTGTGTGTGTGTTAATTCAAAGTGCTTTCAGCGGGAGATCTTGGCTGCTTTTTGTTTTGTTTCCTGATAAGAGACTCTAATTCTCAATCAATAAGTTTTTGGCTCTGTAGTTTGTCCAGATCGGGATCCCACGCCCTCCCTCCGTACCGCAGGTTGGAGACTCCCCCCGCACAAAAACAGAAACCTCTTCCCCGTGGAGCGTGGAAGTCAATGGGGAGGGGGGGCTGCCTCTGGAGCAGCTGCTTGGGGGACCCTCAAAGATCCCGCGAGAAAGTTCCTCCTCCTCTTCTCGCCCGCGCGCGGCTCAGGCGGCGTAGCTGCGCGGGCGGCCGGGAGCCGGGGCTTGCGGGGCAAGGCAGCCCAGTGAGGGGTCCGTGCGGGGGATCAATGCGCGGCGCTACTTACATGTCCAGAGAGATTTCCCCCGTGTTTTGTTTTGTTTTTACCCCCTCACCAGAGTCGCTGAGACAGGCGCGAGGTTTCCCCTCAGGCGGCTGGGCGGGAAAACAAAAAGGCGGGAGGAGAAAGAAGGAAAACCACACACACGAAAAGGAGTCCCCTCCGGGCCTTGCCTCGGGGGCTGCCGCTTTCATTCCAGGCCGTTCCGGTGGCCGGGCTCGGAGGCCTGCAGCAGCTCCGGGGAGTGGCACGGCGGGCTGCCGGGGGCGCTGTGCTCGCTGTCGGTGTCGCTGCCTTTCTTTCCGCCTCCCGAGCCGCCGCCTCCGCCGCCGCCTCCTCCCACGCCGCCTCCGCTGTGGGTCTTGACGTGCTTGCTGAGGTGGTCGCTGCGCATGAAGCGCTTGTTGCAGACCGGGCAGGCGAAGCGCTTCTCGCCCGTGTGCGTGCGCAGGTGGCGCTGCAGCTCGTCCGAGCGCGTGAAGCGCTTGCCGCAGAAGAGCCAGTTGCACACGAACGGCCTCTCGCCCGTGTGCCAGCGCAGGTGAGCCTTGAGGTGCGACGTCTTGCCGTACACCTTGCCGCAGCCGGGGATGTGGCAGCTGTGCAAGCCTTTCCTCCTCAGGCTGGCGCCGGCGGGACCTAGGCGCTCGGCCTCCTGGCAGTTGGGGCAGTCGCAAGTGGCGCGACCCGAGTAGCGGCGCGCCGAAGAGCGCGGGGAGCCGCCTAGCGGCGCGGAGGGGCCCGCGCCCAGCATGGAGCCTCCCGCTCCCGCCGTCAGAGGCGACGGCGACGGCTCCGGGTACGAGCCCGGCAGCACGGGCTTAAATCCGTCCATTAGGTGCTGCCCGGCGGGGCTCAGGAGGTGCGTCGAGGCCGCGCCGCTGCTGAAGGCCGAGTGGCCCGCCAGGCCCGAGTAATCCGAGTTGTAGGCGCCCAGAGGAGAGTGCAGGGAGCCGGCGGGGAGGCCCGCGGCGGCCGGGTGGACCCCGTTGGGGTTCTGCACGTCGAGCCAGCCGGCGCCCACGTCCCACCAGCTGGAGGCCCCCGCGTCGCCGGGGTGCGAAGGCTTGAACCACGACTCGTACGGGTGCGCCATGCCCACGCGGGGGTAAATGCCCTGCAGGCCGTCCACCGACGTGTGCACCTTGGAGATGAAGACCGGCTGGTGCGCGTCCTGCGCCCCTCCGCCGCCGCCGCTGCCGCCCCCTCCGCCGCCGCCGCCCCCCGACGGCCCGGGCGCCTGGAAGACGGAGTAGTCGTTGGCGAAGGGCGACCCGGCTGCCGCGGCGCCGCTGGACGTGAGCGAGAAGGCGCTGGATCCCGGCGATCCGCCGCAGCTGAACGAGTCCGAGACGAGCGCGGCCGCCGCCGCCGCTGCTGCGGCCGCAGCTGCGGCGTGAGCTGAAGAGCCGTTGCGGGCCGAGGCGGACACGCCGACGCCAGCTAGGCTGGAGCCCACGACGTTGCAGCTGCCCGACGACGACGACGAGCGTTTCCACGGGTGGAAGCCTTTGGCGAAGGGAGACGCGCTGTCCGACAGCGCCGACGGCGACGGGCTGGGGCTGCCGATCTTGTTGCAGGTGGCGGCGAGCATGGCCAGCGGAGTGGAGCCCAGGCGCGGTTCTTCCTGCAGCGAGAAGGGAGAGAGGCCCGCAGGGAAGCGCGTGTCAGAATCGCCCGGGAAAGAGACCTCACGGCCAGGACAGTCTCCCGGGCTGCTCGGCTTGCCCGCCGATGGGGAGACGGGGGCGGTCAGGAGCCAGCTGCGCTCGAGGGGCTGCTGCCGGACGCCTCGCGGCTCCCCAGAGGACATTTAAGCTCCCGTCTCCCCGCTCAAAAAACCCCGAAGAGGCTTGCTTTGAAAGAAAGCCGACGGCTTCTGGGCATGAAGCTGAAAACGCATCCCAGAGGCTAGCCGAGGAGCAGGAACAGGGGCTAAAGCCCCGTCCAGAGACATCGCGGGCTCTTACTGGCGACGGGGAGATGCTTGGCCAACCCCGGAGCCCCAATCCAGAGTCGCTCGGTTTCCAAAGAGTCTACTCCAGGATCGCTGCATTTAGCCAAAATGATCCAGATTCAGTTCTTTTCCCCCACCCTACTGTCCGCAAACTTTTTAAAGGGGGTTCTTTTTCCCACGACAGTTTCCTCCCCCCAAACTCCAAAAAAAACCAACAACCCAAAAACCACCCGCCGCCACCTTTCCTGTTCACCCCACCTAGGAATTAGATTGAGAGGAAAAGGTTTCACATACCTGCAGGAAATGACGGGCTCAGTGAAATGTTAAAGGAGGGGGGGAAACAACAACAACAGGCTGTCGCAATTTTTTTAAAAGGAGAAAAAAAAACCTCTCAGGGAAAGAGGAGACCGAGCGAGGCAGCTGCTTTTTCCCTTGGAGCAGATAATAAAGGGAGGGAGAGGGAGAGAGGCCAGTTCTCCGGGGATACAGGAATAGCTCAGCCCAAGCGCTGGACGTGGTTCCTACTAATGCCCTTAAAACCTTTGCCTGCACGCTGACAAAACAAAAAACAAAAAAAAGTGACTGCCCTCTTTCTTCCTCCCCCTCCCCTTTTTCCGCTTTCTTTTCTCTCGAACTCACTTGGACTTAGAGAGAGAAAGGGGGAAAAATAAAAGCCTCAATAGGAGAGACTGATAGCCCCGGGTCAAGAGAGGGGCTACTTTAACCCTTCTCCAATCGCCAATAAAAAGGACCCAATTAAAATAGCAAAGGGGGGGGGAGAAAATCCTCAGACTCACCCCTAGAAGTGAAGTTGCCATCCCACAAAGTGCCCTCCTCTCAGAGGATCTTTTTTATATTGATAAATCAGAGGCAGTGGTTTTTTTTAAGAGGTGTGCAATACAATGATCAGTTCCGCCCATTCCACCACAATTGTAGCTCCCTCGCCGGCTTTGAAGTGCCGCTGAGCCCGTGCCAGCCAATCGGCGCCGGCGACAGCCGCTCCGAGACGTGGCCGCGTGAGGTCATCATCGGCCCCGCCAAGCGCCTTCCGCCGCCGCTGCAACAAGGCAAGGAGCTCCTTTCCGGGAAGAAAGGCGCGCAGGCAGCCGCAGAGAGAGAGAAGCCTGCCGGCGGAAAGGATGCAAGCAAGCACCAGGGAGGGCGGCGAATGCACAGGCGCGCCTCTCCAAAGCGCGCCTCTCCTCGCCCTATTCCCGCTTCAGGTTTTCCTTCCAAAGTGCAACTCTCCACGCACCAGGCTCCCTCTTCTTTAAGCGTCGCTCAGTTCATTGCTTGGGGGAGAGCATATTAAACCCCCTCCCCAGGGGTTTCTCTCCCCCCCCCCCACTTTAGGAAGATATACATAAATCTGACAGCACGCGCGCTCTAGGAGTTGTGGCTTTAATTTAAAGTGGATTGCTTTAGACTTCCACCAGCAGCCAGCTCCCTTGCCATTCTCCGGATAAGTAATTTGGGTGGTTCGGGAAAACCCGCTTTGGATGGAGGGAGGAACATTCCTTTCCATCCACCCACCGCCGCCCAGCACCTTCTGGTTATGTAAAGGAATAGTGTTGTGTAAAACTGCAAAGAGCTGCAAATGTGGTAGAGAAGCCTGCGATAGGATTGCCCTTCATTCTCCTCTCCAAAGGGCGGATTAGCTAGATTTCAACCCCATACTCTTGCGCCTTCTTTTTTATATATTTTTCTTTATTTGCTTTGGGCGCGAGTGTTCTCCTCTTCTCTCTTTTGTTGCAAATTTGGGGTGGGGCGGGGAAACCCTCTGGTCTGCTGCTGGAGCGGTTGGCGAAGCGCCTCAGGTGTTGCGCGCAATCGTGTTTAGCGCAGGGTTGTTGTTTTGCCTTCGGTACACCCATTATTAATTTAGGCAGAAGGGAAAGCACCAGCCTAGTTAAAACGTGCATTGGCGTTTCGCCCTGTCCCAATATTGATTTCAAGGTAGGAGAGGTTAATGCCAATATTAGTAAAGAGAACCGGGTTGTTTTGACTTGAGGATGTGTTTGCCTTGGGCGTCCCCGCGTCCTTAGATCTACTTTGTA